>NC_049208.1:52919986-52934986 GCF_013347855.1 Anguilla anguilla
CGATTAGCTAATCAGTTAAATCAGATGTTGTTGTGCTGGGCTAAAGCAAAAATCTGTTCCCGCACTGACCCTCGCAGATAAGATTGGACGCCCCTGTTCTGTATCACCTTGAGTCACGGCCTCTAAAAATTTTTGTACTTCAACATGCAAATCTTTATTAGAGCTTGAATCGTTTAGGTGGCACCGGTGACTCTGAAATCTGTAACCCAGGGAAACGCGCTGCGTTTGACACGCGAAGCCCAGCCGGCTGCTCGCTCGGCGCGGAAACCCCAAACGCAATCCCAGCATCCCCGGCGCTCGCTTCGACCTCGCGGAAAACCGTCGACCGTCGACCGCGACAGGTTTCGCTTGTTTTCGGTTCCCCGCCCGAGCCCTTAGAAAAGAGGAAATGCTGCAGTTGTTTTTTTTTTTTTGCGTGAAGTGAAGTGCTTGCTGGGAGTTTGAGTTCTCACCCCTGTAAGAACACCATGGTGATGTTCCCCTTCCATGTAAGAGTGAAACGAACCTCGGGGGCTGTAATGCACTGTGCGTGGGTAATGGTCGCGGGTTATGCGGATTGCTTAAATGTTATCAGAGCAAGGCCTGAAGTGTCCTTTAATTAGATTTCCTGTGTTTTTGGTCAGCACTGAAAACACGGGCAGTGAACTGCAGGCTTTCTCTCTCACTCGGTTTGACTCTCTTATTGGTCCTTTCGGTCGTGTTGTGAACTCCCTGTGAAGCTGGAACCAGCCCATTTTCACCCCGTAGTGATCCTGGGTGTGCGCTTTTTTTTGGCAAGTGCAGTTAAAACCTCACAGTTGTGCACTGAAGCCCTTGAACTGTGCGTGCGTGTGTGTGTGCGCATGTGTGTGTGCGCATGTGTGCATATGTACCACAACATAAGGACATACACTTACTTTTCCTCCAGACTTTTAAACCTGAAAAATAATATTTCGTTTTTGATGTAAGGTGTGTCATTTCTAAACAGAATAAGTGTACATTCCCTTTAAGCTCACTTCTGATTGGCAGCTGAGTAAAAGGATTTACCTCCGACTGACCGATTGATTGGCTGGTTAAACCATAAATCTCCACGTTGTGTACAGAGAGAGAGAGAGAGAGAGAGAGAGAGAGAGAGAGAGAGAGAGAGAGAGAGAGAGAGAGAGAGAGAGAGAGAGAGAGAGAGAGAGAGAGAGAGAGAGAGAGAGAGAGAGAGAGAGAGAGAGAGAGAGAGCCCCTGAACCTCCCCAGTCCACCTCCTTACACAGGTCGCTCCTCCAATAGGTGTGTGGGAATCTGCAATTAGTAATATGATACCCATGCAGACCAGCGCCCCCTACTGGGTGCAGAAGGACATTAACATGGCTGCTGCTGAAATGACGGTTGTTCTCGCGCGCGGGAGTTTCCATGAGTCAGAAATACGCGGCGGATTCGTACTGTAACGTCTGCGGACGTGAGATTCGTGAGACCTTGCACACCCCCCCCCCCCCAATACCCCCACAGAAGCATAATTTTACAAAAAATAAATGATTTCGCCTTTTTTTCAAGCCGAGCCACCATCTCGCAAGTGGCGATTACTCAATTTAAAAAAAATTAAAAATCATTTTTCGGGGCCTCCAGTGGCGTAGCCCACGTGCTCATTGCGAGCCGCGACGTCGGCAGTTCGAGTCCGACCGCCACCGTCGTTTGTCGCACGTCTCTCCCCCTCTCTCCTCCTAGTTCTTCCTGTCTCTCTACACTGTCCTGTCTAATAAAGCTGAAAAAAGCCCCCCAAAAAAATAAATAAACGAAATTAATTATAAGCTGCAGAGGACAGGAGTCAGTGATAATTATTTTGAGCACTAGGGGGCATGACGGCTCGCTGCTGCCCTGCTCTAGTGCAGTACGGACGGGTTTGGCCCTTAACTTGCGTCCGTGTCTGCAAACACGCGCGCAGAATTGGCGTGGCCTTTCGATCGGAAACCGCACGCCGAGCTCGGGCCATTCCCGTGTGTGTTTTCCCGTTTGCCGAGAGGCTATTTTTATTGCGGACGTTTTAAAAATCTTAATTGTTACCTTGTTTAATGAAGCATCACACAAACTAGATATTAGATGCACAAGCATGTTTATCACTTTGATGATACAGCCTCAAGAGTGTCAGTTCTTTTTTTAACGATGTAGAAAAAATGACTTTGGAAAAGTTTTGATTACACCATGGGGGCGGGGGGGGGGAGTAGGGGGACCCTTATAAACCCTTATAAACCCTTATAATGCTGAGAACTAACTTTGGGAACTGTGTAATGTACCCATAACCTACTTTAGAATGATAGTTAACTGTTACAGGCCACTCTACTTGTACTGTGGAGGTATGCCGTTCCAAAGTGTGTATATATATATATATATATATCTATATATACATATATATATATACATATATCTATATATAACATTATAATATCAACATTGGTAGCTACATGCAAATGTTTGCTTCTTGTACATCAACCATCCATGTTTTAATGAGCGACCCCCCAGCACCCCCCATTTCCGCTCTCGCGGTCGGAATGCTTAGAGTTACCCGTGCGCCCGTTGGGTCAGGGTGCGACCTCCGCTGTCGGTTTTCGGAGAACGTGGGCGGGGACGTCCTCCTCCTGGCGACCTCAGCTCACAGACGTGAGTCAGAGGAGGACACTTCATTTGCAGCTCGACGGGCGCGCTTGCTGGCGCACTTTTAGACCAGCAGGGGTCCCCGTTCAGCAGCGAGACGCTGTCGTCCCGGCCCAGCTGAAACCCTTGCTAGCGCCAAACTCGTGCGGTCCTGCAGTTCTCAGCACTGTTGTGTCTGATTCGTTTTTTGTGTTGGGGGGCAGGGGCGAGGGGGGGGGGCAGTAAACAGTAGAACTGGGGGACGACAGCTGCTTCATGAGGTTCTAGTTGGTACCTGG
Organism: Anguilla anguilla; assembly: GCF_013347855.1. NCBI lineage: Eukaryota > Metazoa > Chordata > Actinopteri > Anguilliformes > Anguillidae > Anguilla > Anguilla anguilla. The sequence continues at coordinate 52,922,884 of NC_049208.1, forward strand.
ACTGTTGGTGCTATGTCACAGTCTATGCCTGGAAGAAGGGTCTTACTGTCTGTGAAAGATACAAAATGGATGCCTGAAAGAAGGTTTTTGCTGTCTGTGAAGGACCCAAAATGAATGCCTGGAAGAAGGGTTTTACTGTCTATGAAGGAATCAAAATGGATGCCTCGTGCCTTACCGTGTGCTGCACCATTACCCCCTTGCGTGCTCTTGCACTCCTCCAGCTCTTGCCCCCCCCCCCCCCCCCCACAGTCTTGTTCTTGCAGTGTCTGACTTCGCCTTGGGCTGTACCGAAGCCCCAGTGCATGCTGGGGATGTTTTCCGGACCTTTAAAAGGTCTAGCGATGTGAATAATCGGTCTTCTTCTTCCCCAGGCCCCCATTAAGGTTCCGTAACCACGGCAATGACCAAAGCCGACCCATCAGAACCCTGTCAGCTGTTAATACCCCCCTCCCCCCCCCCCCCCCCCCATTGGTCCGCTGCAAAAGTATCCTGGACACACATCGGATCACAAGGCATTTAAAGGTCACCTTGGACCTTTACCCAAAACATTAAGGGCGGTTTAAAGTTTTAAAAAAATTTTTTTAAAGAAGATATAAAACACTATTTGAAAGTGTGCCTAACTGTAGCTAATGTGGACCCGCAGTGATACGGCGCCGTGTTAATGTAATGATGTTAATGTGATGTTCAGTGGGTGAACTGGAGGGGCTGAGTCGACCGCTTCACTGGAGATGAACAAAACGAGCGATGTGTCCGGGCGAAGGAAACTTGCCCTGAGGAGAGAGGAGAGGAGAGGAGAGGAGAACCGGGGGGGGAGGGGGGGGGAGTCCGGTAGTCCTTTTCGCCGCTTGGCGTCTCCTAACCTCGTCCTGAGGACACGTGTCCGTGCTGCCCCCCCTCCTCCTCCGCCAGCCCCCCCCCCCCCACACTGAAAAAGCAAGTGCTGACCCAGGGGGAAGAAGCTCATTAAGACGGGCAAAATGAGCACATTACCGAAAGGAATGATACCCCCCCCCACCCCATCCCACCCCACCCCACCCCGGGGGAAGGGGGGCTCCATGTAAAGATAATGACACTGCATTCCTGACAACGCTCATCAAGGGAGCCCCTGATTACAGAGCACTTTGTAAATCATATGCGACTAAATATACCCCCCTCTCTCTCTCTCTCCCATTCCCTCCATTTCCCCCTCCTCTCTCTTCCTCTCTCTCTCTCCCATTCCCTCCATTTCCCCCCGCCTCTCTCTCTCTCTCTCTCCCATTCCCTCCATTTCCCCCCTCCTCTCTCTCTCTCTCTCTCCCATTCCCTCCATTTCCCCCCTCCTCTCTCTCTCTCTCTCACATTCCCTCCATTTCCCCCCTCCTCTCTCTCTCTCTCTCTCTCTCCCCCATTCCTTCCATTTCCCCCCTCCTCTCTCTCTCTCTCTCCCATTCCCTCCATTTCCCCCTCCTCTCTCTTCCTCTCTCTCTCTCCCATTCCCTTCATTTCCCCCCTCCTCTCTCCCTCTCTCTCTCTCTCCCCCTCCCCCTCTCCCTCTCCCTCTCCCTCTCTCTCTCTCCCTCTCTCTCTCCCTCTCTCTCTCTCCCCCGCTGTTCCTCTCTCTCCCAACCCCAGCGCACTCTTTCACACCTTGCTTGTGCTTTCATTTTTGTTGTTTTTTTTTTAGGTATCTATTTTGGAAAGTGCATTTTTTTTCTTTGCGATCACAGCGTGACGTGCGGTGGCGATAAGGAGCCGCGTCAGCAGAACCGGCGCCCCCCCCACCCCCCCCCGCCCCCCCGCTGCGTGGTCGCATTATGCATGCAGGTACCGGCACGCCGCTGGAGGAGGCCCAGCCCGCCCCCCCGCCGGCCAGCTGCCGGGCCTCAGAGTGGATGTTGTCCGCCGTCCTTTCAAAGGGGGGAGACCCAGAAACCGGAATAGCGAAGGTCGCCCCCCCACGGCGTGGGCCTCTGGCTCGGACGGGCACTATCTGGTGGCATTAGGCCTGTGAACAGCAGGGGTTTTTGGAATGTTAAAAAAAAGAAAAAAAGAGAGAAAATTTGAAGTCAGTGTTCTAGAACACCGATGTTGTTTTTCAGTTAGCGGGCACGGATTGTGACATCAGCATCAGAATGTTCAGTTCGAGAACGTTCCGATCGCACGTTTGTAACCTCAAAGGGTTAAACTCCAGCGCGTTGGATGTTGCACTGCCTGGTCATTAAACCTGTTAACAGCAGGGCTTTTTGAAATGTTTTTTAATTTTTAATTTTTGTAATTCAAAAGTCAGTGTTCTAGAACTCCGTTGTTGTTACAAATCACTACCTGCTAAGGGTTACACTTAAATTAGCCCTTTGGGGTCTCTGAAGGGTTCTGCTGCCTGGTCAGAGGTTCTCTAACATGGTGCAGGTGAGCTTATTGCTGCAGGTGTGGGTCACGACCTTGACCAGCATGGGGGGCTTTGTGCTTTTCGAGTGTCTTAATGCAAGCAGTGCGAGAGCATGATGTCATCAGACTGGTCACGTATCAGCTGTGATGTAACTACTGGGCTGTCACGAGACGGGGGACAGTGTAACTCTGAAGCTGAATTTGGGGGTGCGGGGGTGGGGCCCTCTTGCAAAGCCGCTGGGTCCCAGGGAGGGGGCCCGTCCCACGTGCCTGGCATCAGACTGGGGCCGGGGTTGTTTCAGGCCATTTAGGGGACCGTCCCGGTCCCATCCCGACCTGCCAGAGCGCCCCCTCACTTTGCCTCCCGTCTGATCTGAATGTGGAGAGCGGTGGTGGAACAAAAAAAAAAACGAGGAGAAACGGGGGGATGTTGACGCGCTGTGGAGGAGAGAATAAACCTCAAGGGGTGGGGGGGGGGGGGGGTGGTGGATCCCTGACTCTGAGGGAAGCCACACGAGAGACCGTAAAACAGGACAGAGAGGGAGAGAGTGAGAGAATGAACAGGAGAGAGAGGGGAGGAGAGAGAGAGGGAAAGAGTGAGAGAATGAACAGGAGAGACAGGGGAGGAGAGAGAGAGAGGGAAAGAGTGAGAGAATGAACAGGAGAGACAGGGGAGGAGAGAGAGAGAGGGAAAGAGTGAGAGAATGAACAGGAGAGAGAGGGGAGGAGAGACAGAGAGGGAAAGAGTGAGAGAATGAATAAGAGAGAGAGAAAGCGTGAGAGTAAATAAGAGGGACAGAGAGACAGATGAAAAGAGCGACAGAGTGAAAGAATGCACAGGTGATGGAGGGACAGAGGGACAGATGAAAAGAGCGACAGAGTGAAAGAATGCACAGGTGATGGAGGGACAGAGAGACAGATGAAAAGAGCGACAGAGTGAAAGAATGCACAGGTGATGGAGGGACAGAGAGACAGATGAAAAGAGCGACAGAGTGAAAGAATGCAGGGGTGATGGAGGGACAGAGAGACAGATGAAAAGAGCGACAGAGTGAAAGAATGCACAGGTGATGGAGGGACAGAGGGACAGATGAAAAGAGCGACAGAGTGAAAGAATGCACAGGTGATGGAGGGACAGAGAGACAGATGAAAAGAGCGACAGAGTGAAAGAATGCAGAGGTGATGGAGGGACAGAGAGACAGATGAAAAGAGCGACAGAGTGAAAGAATGCACAGGTGATGGAGGGACAGAGAGACAGATGAAAAGAGCGACAGAGTGAAAGAATGCAGAGGTGATGGAGGGACAGAGAGACAGATGAAAAGAGTGACAGAGTGAAAGAATGCACAGGTGATGGAGGGACAGAGAGACAGATGAAAAGAGCGACAGAGTGAAAGAATGCACAGGTGATGGAGGGACAGAGGGACAGATGAAAAGAGCGACAGAGTGAAAGAATGCACAGGTGATGGAGGGACAGAGAGACAGATGAAAAGAGCGACAGAGTGAAAGAATGCACAGGTGATGGAGGGACAGAGAGACAGATGAAAAGAGCGACAGAGTGAAAGAATGCACAGGTGATGGAGGGACAGAGAGACAGATGAAAAGAGCGACAGAGTGAAAGAATGCAGAGGTGATGGAGGGACAGAGAGACAGATGAAAAGAGCGACAGAGTGAAAGAATGCAGAGGTGATGGAGGGACAGAGAGACAGATGAAAAGAGCGACAGAGTGAAAGAATGCACAGGTGATGGAGGGACAGAGAGACAGATGAAAAGAGCGACAGAGTGAAAGAATGCACAGGTGATGGAGGGACAGAGAGACAGATTAAAAGAGCGACAGAGTGAAAGAATGCACAGGTGATGGAGGGACAGAGAGACAGATGAAAAGAGCGACAGAGTGAAAGAATGCACAGGTGATGGAGGGACAGAGAGACAGATGAAAAGAGCGACAGAGTGAAAGAATGCACAGGTGATGGAGGGACAGAGAGACAGATGAAAAGAGCGACAGAGTGAAAGAATGCAGAGGTGATGGAGGGACAGAGAGACAGATGAAAAGAGCGACAGAGTGAAAGAATGCAGAGGTGATGGAGGGACAGAGAGACAGATGAAAAGAGCGACAGAGTGAAAGAATGCACAGGTGATGGAGGGACAGAGAGACAGATGAAAAGAGCGACAGAGTGAAAGAATGCAGAGGTGATGGAGGGACAGAGAGACAGATGAAAAGAGTGACAGAGTGAAAGAATGCACAGGTGATGGAGGGACAGAGAGACAGATGAAAAGAGCGACAGAGTGAAAGAATGCACAGGTGATGGAGGGACAGAGAGACAGATGAAAAGAGCGACAGAGTGAAAGAATGCACAGGTGATGGAGGGACAGAGAGACAGATGAAAAGAGCGACAGAGTGAAAGAATGCAGAGGTGAGGGAGGGACAGAGGGACAGATGAAAAGAGCGACAGAGTGAAAGAATGCACAGGTGATGGAGGGACAGAGACAGATGAAAACTCCAGCCCCAGCCAGAGGATGCTGCTCACACAGAGCTGAGCCAGATCCCTGCTCTGAGTCCTGTGCCTTTAACTCCTGCATGAATAACCCGAATGGGGCAAAGACTGGCAGCTTTCCCTTCTAATGATGAGTCCTACAGTCAACCAATCAGCTTCCAATATCTCACTGTATTACAACAATAATAATAATTATTATTATTATTATCATTATTATTATTAGATTAGCTTAGTAGACTACCTTATCCAGAGCAACTTGCACAAACATCTTTACACACTATCTATTTATACAGCAGGCTATTTACTGAAGAAATTGGGACTAAAGACTTTGCTCGGGGATAAAACGGCAGTGCCTCAGCCATGGATTTGGGCCTGCAACCTCTGTGCTATTAATCTTTTTTTTTGTAATTTATTATTTTACTTATTCATGTATATCTTGTTTTATGTAATGGTTATTAGCATATTTTTTCTTCTTTTGAGCTGTTTTTCCTCCTCCTGTGTGAATCCTGCAGCTGTTTATAAAGTTATTAACTGCAGCTGACACAAAGAAAAAAAAAACAGTGATGATTAATTATTCAGGATGATTAGCAGTTTTAAGGCAGCTTCCTGTCCTTCCTGTTTCTTCTTCTGGCATTGCTGCTGGTTATAACGCTCCTCTAATGGCGTGACAGTGCCCTCTGGTGGCTGTGGGGTCAAACTTTGGCTGAAACCCGGTGACCTCCCTTGCAAAGGATTGTGGGTTTTATGGAGTATGTGTGTGCAAGGGCAGCTGAATCTCATGACACCGTTATGGCTTTCTGTGTTAAATGGTTTGTGAGATGCCTTGCTACAAGATTAATTTATCATTAACTCATTATTGGGGGGGGAAGTCATGCTTTGTGGTTACATTTTTTTTTTTGAACGTAACTTCATGTTCTCACGACACGTTTTCATTCCGTGCTTTCGGGAGATCATGTGACTTCTGAGCTCCCCCCCTCAGGAGGCGGTCCTTTAAACCATCCGCTTCCTCTTCCTGTTTCTGTCCGCTAGCTCATTCGCCTACAAAGTAAGGATAATAAGGATAATGTCCTTCCAGGAAAATGGAAAAAGGCTGTCTGCTCTAATGTCAGTTATGCTCACACAGTAAAAAAAAAAACAAACAAAAAACGAAGTGCCGTTTCCTTTTCCTTTTCTCCATTTTGGGGATGGATGACTGAGTGAGTGCGGAGGCATCCCATGATGCCGTGCAGCCTGTGGTCTGTGGGTGTGGGGAGACTGCGCGCTGTCAGGGCTGTGACTGCTGCTCCTCTCAGACTGTTTCTGAGCCTCCTGCCACACAGGGGCTCATCGTGTAGAGCTCATATTTACACACGCGCACGAACACGCACACGTGCACACTCACACTCACTCACACATACATACTCTCATGCACATGCATGTGCACAAACTCCCATGTGCGCACGCACACTCACTCATGCACGCACATGCGTACTCTCACGCACATGCACGAGCACACGTGCACACTCACACAAACACAGACATACATACTGTCATGCACAGCCACACACACGCATGTGCATGTGCACACACGCACCAACACATGCACACTCACTCACTCACTCACGCAGATACAGTACATACTTTCTCATACACGCATGCATACCCATACATACTCTCACACACACACTCACGCACACAAACACTTACACACATGCGCACAGACACACACACACAAACACAACTACACATACTCACACGCACACACACCTACACACACACACACACACACACTTTCTCACACTCACACCTGCTTGCATCCTTCAGCAGAACATCGGACACTTATTGAATTTTTCAGTGTTACATCGCACTAGATATTAGTCCCGTCAAGATCCCGCTACATAAACTAAATTCCCTCCGTTTCTCCGTCTGTCTCTCTGCCTCTCCTCTCTCTTTCCAACTGTCTCTCAAATTCAAATTCTCTCTCCCTACATCTCTCTCTCTCAGCCTTTCATCTCTCCTTCTCAGTGAAAGGATATATGGAGATGGGAGAAGAAGCCAGGGAAGGGTATTTTAATTAAGGTCACGAGTAGCCGGTGCTTGTTTTGCGCTTTTTTAGTCGCTGTCTAAGTGAGATTTTTTGAGTCAAAGTTTTGTTTTTTTTCCCCACTCGCACGTTCTCCCCGATTAATTATTCAACATCTTTTCTCAGCTGTTGCTTTAATATTCATAGCCTTTAAATCTTATTTAAGAAATGTCTTTGGTGTGTGAGAAAATGTTTAATAAATTATACATGAAGCTGTCTGTTCACTCTGTTCAGTTAACCCTCTCAGTCCCGTAGGGTGAAGTTTTCCAGTCCTAACAAGACTCTTGTTCTCTTTCCTCCCCCCTTCCTTTTTTCTCTCTATTCTTTTTTGTGCTCTTCTTTCTTTCCCTCTTCTCTCTCTCTCTGTCTCTATTTCTCTTGCTCCCTATCTCTCAACCTCACTGTCTCTCCCACTCTCTCTCTCTCCCTCTCACTGTCTCAATTGCTTTCTCTCTCCCTCCCTCTCTCCCTGTTTTTCTCTCCCCCTCACTGTCTCTCGATCTCTGTCTCTCTCCCTCCCTCCCCCTCTCTCTCACCCTCTGTCTCCCTCTCTCTTTCTCTCCCTCCATCTCTCTCCTCTCTGCCTCTCTCTCTCTCTCCTTCCACCTCTCTCTCCCTCTCTCACTCTGTCTCGCTCTTGCCCTCACTCTCTATCTCTCTCTCTCCCTCTCTCCTTCTCTCTCTGCCTCTCTCTCTCTCACTCTCTCCCTATCCCTCTCTGCCTCTCTCTCTCTCTCACTCTCTCCATCTCTCTCTGCCTCTCTCTCTCTCACTCTCTCCCTATCCCTCTCTGCCTCTCTCTCTCTCTCTCTCTCTCTCTCTCTCTCTCAGATGCAAGGTGTGCCATCCCCCCCTCCTTTCGCCCCCGCCTTCCCTCCTTCGCTTCGTCCCAGGACCGCTCGGGCTGGACCCCTCGTTTTGGTGTGATTTCCGCAGATCCGCTCTATATGTTGGACCAGGAGGAGGTACGCCATTGTTCACATCACTTCCTCTTCCCTTACAGAAATACAGCACACTGCTATTCACATCACTTCCTCTTCCCTTACAGAAATACAGCATACTGCTGTTCACATCACTTCCTCTTCCCTTACAGAAATACAGCACACTGCTGTTCACATCACTTCCTCTTCCCTTACATAACTACTGCACACTGCTGTTCACATCACTTCCTCTTCCCTTACAGAAATACAGCACACTGCTGTTCACATCACTTCCTCTTCCCTTACATAACTACAGCACACTGCTGTTCACATCACTTCCTTTTCCCTTACATAACTACAGCACACTGCTGTTCACATCACTTCCTCTTCCCTTACAGAAATACAGCACACTGCTGTTCACATCACTTCCTCTTCCCTTACAGAAATACAGCACACTGCTGTTCACATCACTTCCTCTTCCCTTACAGAAATACAGAATAATGCTGTTCACATCACTTCCTCTTCCCTTACATAAATACAGCACACTGCTGTTCACATCACTTCCTCTTCCCTTACAGAAATACAGCACACTGCTGTTCACATCACTTCCTCTTCCCTTACAGAAATACAGCACACTGATGTTCACATCACTTCCTTTTCCCTTACATAACTACAGCACAGTGCAATATGCAAATATACAGACATTTTAATACACTATGATAAATACTGCAGTGTATAATAAAACGAGCACAAAACCGTCCAGACCCACGGCGCACCTGTACAAAGTGTCATGAGTGAAACTTGGCTAACTATATAGCTAGCTAGCTAGCTATGGCATGTCCTCACCTCTGTGACATTATTTGTTGTCCTCCGTGTGTCCATACATCTGTATCGGTGGGTTAACTAGGTTAACTAAAGTAGGCGAAACGCGAACATGTTAGGGTTAGCTAAAATAACGTTAGGCGATAAAGCTGTGCTTACACATCTCGTGCCGTTCGAAGTGATGCGCGCCGTGGGAAAAACCCAAAATATAGGCCTATGTATATTCAGCAATATGTTGACATATATAATATATAATATTGAATGATAAATATATTTCACAGTAGTGTATTTCTGAGAAAATATTTGCAATAAACAAATTGCAATGTATCCCATGCAAAGAGCAATATGCTGAGATATTCTGGTGAATTAAATTTCCTCAAGAGTTAAAATACATCTGTGGCCAAATTCGGCTAGCATTTCTCTGTGAATTATTATACTTCTTATTCGCGCACACAATTTGGCAAGTTCAGTGATTATTCTAACATTGCCAAACTGCCACTTGCATCCAGTTGTACGTTGAAGTGGAAAAAAGAAATTTATTGAATCTTTTCCTGTGATTTGAATGAATGTATTTTTTTTTTATTCGACAGTTTCTTGCTTACCCATATTGATGGCTATTTTGGCAGGTTTCATTCTCAGGTGTAAATCATAAAAGCATAAATGCTGTTCACGCGGTAACTCAGTCTCTCACTTGCGACCCTTGCAAGGTGTTTAAAAACCTTCACAAAAGTCATCTTTGATCTTCTAATGTTATATTTGGGTTTTTTTTTACGCGGGTCTATGAAAGCAACATGGGGTCAGCGAACGCCGCGAACGCCCTCAGCGCCGCGTGGTGTGACCTCTGACCTTTCTGCGTGAGCTTCCTCTGCCGAAGGCTGGAGAGCGTGTCTAAGCCACCCTGCTTGTGGCGCGAGAGTCTGTGTTGTTGTCACATTACGTGGCTCGTTCTTAATTTATTTGGGCAGCAGGCATTCCAGCTCCAGGGTGACTTACACAACTCATCGGTTTATTTTTTTTTACATGTTCTCAATGTAAACGGTGGAATTATTTACTTAAACGGTTCAGACATGAGTACCATGTTCAAGGACGTGAAAATCTGTGGGATTTGAACTGGCAACCTCTGTCCAAAGACCCACTCCTTCAGCACTGCACCAAACTGCAACCCAGATTTGTAGGGCACTCATCTGCACCAGGGATCTCAAGCTCCAGTCTTTGATGGCTGTGGCCCTCAAGGACCGGAGTTAAACCTGCAGGCACAGCACCCCCTCCGGGAACCGGAGTTAAAGAGAGTTAAAGAGAGAGCCGTTCTCCTCTAGAGAGCGGCCCATTAGAGAGTAGACCGGTCCAAAAAACCGCGCCTCTTTTAATTCCCTTTCTCGCCCGCCCATGTGCGAGCACGCCAAGCCTTCGAGGGACGGACGGTCCTGCAGCACGCACCGCCAGCCGCGAAAACGCGATAGAGCGCTCTGCGGCCGCACACCGTGTCCGGCTGTCTCTCCACTGCAGATGTTCTTGGAATCAGACAAACCTAATTCCACCCGCGCAAGTGCTAATGTTCACGTGTAACTGTTGCTACCGGTGAGTCCATCGCTGTTTCAACACCCTCCAGCAGAACAATAATGAACAGATACTGCTTGGTAACTGGAGCCTTAAATTTAAAAACTTAATAAATGAGCCCTCGACGAGGGAGGTCTTAGAATGGGTGAAGTGGAACCACAGTGCGCAGCCAGTCTGTTACCATGGGCTTGCTGATTTGAACCAATCATCTCTCTTTGATTTGCGGCAGAAAGCTATAAATCCATATGATTGGTTCATACAAATCAGCGACTGGACAGCCCATTACTGCTCCAGCAGAGAAGCCTATCTGCCTATCCCTCGAGGGGGCTTTCAACCAGCGAAATGATCGGGGCTTAATATTCCTACGCAGCTCTTTTGTTGTCCGCGAGAAGACACGAAAGAACATTTTAAACGCACACTGAGCACGCACGCGCGCGCGTACACAGCATGGCATTGGCGTTACGCGCTGCTGGTGCGAAGTCGCTGGCCTCAGCGCGCTCCGTTCGCGCATTAGTTTGACTGGATGTTTTCAATCGACCGAGGTCTGAGAGAATGTTTTTGAACAGGGTCACATAAAAGTGGACGACCAGGTGTCTCTCAGTCAGCTAAAGGTGATGATACTGCAAGTGCGCAATTAGACAGAGGGAGGGTGAAGCGACTTCCAGCTGACGGGTGACAGGCAGACTGGCAGGTGGGCTGCCAGAAATAGAGCTAAGGGGTAAAAATTGAGACCTGGGTCTTTTTTGGAGGGGGGCTTGAAGCTCAATCACAAATGACAAATGCACCAGAAATACAGCACAATGTTTAGGACTTTTTGTATCAATAATGCTGCATTTTAAAAGCTTGGATTTCTCTCTGATATCTCTATCGTTATGTCATATGTTAGTGACTGATAGTACTACAACCACTATGATTCTTAGTACCGCGGCAATTGCCGTTATAATATTGCTCAATACAGTGCACCATTCTGGAAAATTATAGTACAAAACAATTTATTTAATTAAAATCTACGCTTTTCACAGATCTCGGTTCTCTATGACAGACAGTCACGAGTCGGGGCGGGTTTTTAATTTTTAGGAACCAAAAAGAACATTAAAATAATTCACAATTAATTGCCCGTTTCACAAAGTCCCGTTAAGGCGACCGTATGAAATGGATCTGAGCCAATCGCGACGGTAGTGCCAGTCATCAACCCCCAGAGAGCCAACATAAAATATTCAAACTCGTAGTTCGTCTCCGCAGGCGAAGCCGAGCGGCAGGTATTCTCTTGCGAACGGTGGGCCGGCATAACCGCCATCATTTATTCTCGTGTTCTCCACATCTGTTACCGAAGAATTAGACTACGGCAAACACCAAAAGCTGTGTTTATTAATTTTTTTAAAGGGGCATGTTTTGACAACCAGTTCTGCTTCTAGAAGAGGTGATTAACGTTGAAATAGGCTGATCAGTCACGGCAATTGGTGTTGAGGCTGCAATTTCACTGTTTTGTAGGCTACCGAGCTGTTAATATGAATACAACCGTCATTCCACTTCATTTATGTGTTGAGTCTAGTTTCACTCATTAGGTTTTCACATATTAATCCACGTTAGTGCGGTGACAGTGTGAATTAATCTGTCTTTTTGATAAGGTGGAATTTTGATGGGGATGTGTTAATAGATGACTATGCTATGAAGCGATTTTATTAAGCCTGCATTAAAATGTGAATGCAATTTCTAAATTTAGCGGGATGAGTCACGAGGTGGACTTCCTTCACTGTGACGCAAGTATCGTTTCCTCTGCAGGCCTCCGATATAATGCACTGCCATGCCCGACTGCCGGGTTCTGATCACTGGAACACTCGCCCTGGTGTAGGTATGCCAGCTGATTGCAATTTCATGGCCAGCCACCA
>NC_049208.1:52939986-52952486 GCF_013347855.1 Anguilla anguilla
GCCAAACTCTGCCACATTCCGCCAAACTCTGCCACATTCTGCCAAACTCTGCCACATTCCGCCAAACTCTGCCAAACTCTGCCACATTCCGCCAAACTCTGCCACATTCTGCCAAACTCTGCTACATTCCGCCAAACTCTGCCAAACTCTGCCACATTCCGCCAAACTCTGCCAAACTCTGCTACATTCCGCCAAACTCTGCTACATTCCGCCAAACTCTGCCAAACTCTGCTACATTCCGCCAAACTCTGCCAAACTCTGCCACATTCCGCCAAACTCTGCCAAACTCTGCCAAACTCTGCCAAACTCTGCCACATTCCGCCAATGCTGCAGCATTCCACCAAATTACGTGATGTTCCGCCAAACTCTGCTACGTTCCGCCAAACTCTGCCACATTCCACCAAACTCTGCCACATTCCATTAAACTCTGCCACACTACGCCAAATTGTCACATTCCGAGGAACTGCAAACTCCAACAGACTCTGTCAGGCTCCCGCCAAACACCACCGAAGCCCGCCAAACACCACCTCACTCTGCCAAACTCTGCAGAACTCCAACAGACTCCCCCGGATTTCCGTAACTCCACAGAACTTCAAACTTCTTAAGACTACTTTGTCACTCGCCCCACACTGCAGATGCTTACATTCCACTGACACGCACACTAGAGCTTACTCTCACTAAGAATGACCTGCAGCACACTGATGCACAGGACATGCATGACATATGCTGACTTGCATAATAGGTACCAAAGAGGTCAGCCTGGTCCCAGCTCTACAGTGGGAAAAGGCTATAATGAGCCAGCCTGGTTCAAGTTCTACAGTGGGAAAGGGGTATAATGAGCCAGCCTGGTTCCAGCTCTACAGTGGGAAAGGGGTATAATGAGCCAGCCTGGTTCCAGCTCTACAGTGGGAAAGGGGTATAGTGAGCCAGCCTGGTTCAGCTCTACAGTGGGAAAGGGGTATAATGAGCCAGCCTGGTTCCAGCTCTACGGTGGGAAAGGGGTATAGTGAGCCAGCCTGGTTCCAGCCCTACGGTGGGAAAGGGGTATAGTGAGCCAGCCTGGTTCCAGCCCTACAGTGGGAAAGGGGTATAGTGAGCCAGCCTGGTTCCAGCCCTACGGTGAGGAAAGGGGTATAGTGAGCCAGCCTGGTTCCAGCTCTACAGTGGGAAAGGGGTATAATGAGCCAGCCTGGTTCCAGCTCTACAGTGGGAAAGGGGTATAATGAGCCAGCCTGGTTCCAGCCCTACGGTGAGGAAAGGGGTATAGTGAGCCAGCCTGGTTCCAGCCCTACGGTGAGGAAAGGCGTATAATGAATCAGATGAAATGCTATATTTGTTATGCATGTCTGTATAAGATCATGGAAAGGAAAGCATTACTCAGGAGTTGGAAGGAAAGACGCGAACAGCACACTCCTCCGCTGAGGTTTTATTAGGCTGCCTAACGATTCAGTCGGTCCGTTTTTCTCCCTAAAAGGCGAGCGGGGACATTTCTCCGTTTTTAGGAGCTCTAAGGCCGAACTATCTGCAGTGAATCAGCTTTCATGGCCGTCTGTGACACACCTCCATTTCTCTATAAAACATTTCCGTCGCGTTCTTAAAAAAAAAAAAAAAAATGTATATATATATCTCTTTGGCATAACTTTTTAATTGTCAAATCTGGGACTGCTCAGTTGTTTTAAAATTTATTTATTTTTTTGACAGAAGCAGTCGGCATGCAATTAAGCCGTTAATTCCGCAATTTGAATCCGTGTTCGGCAAACCTGAAACGCAAACGGCGCCTGTAATTAGTGATTCATAATCCCAAAACAGTAAACAGCTTTTCATTGTTATGATTTTGGTTTTAATGGCTTTGGAACAATGGGGGTTTTATGTTTACAGAAGCTTTTTAATGGCTGCCGTTGTGGCTAAAAATCACAAAATGAGGGGTATGGGTGAGAAATCCACCTCAGCCTCAGTTCTGCTGCCATTTTAACTCGGCTGCACTGGTAAGGGCTGAGGATATTACAGAGGACTGTGGTTCTGTCTTCGTGGAGACTTGAATAGTGTTACAACTGGGTGTAGCAGTGTTATAACAATAGCAGTGCGGAGTAGTGTTATAACAGTGTGGAGTAGTGTTATAGCAGTGTGGAGTAGTGTTATAGCAGTGTGGAGTAGTGTTATAGCATTGTGGAGTAGTGTTATAGCATTGTGGAGTAGTGTTATAGCAGTGTGGAGTAGTGTTATAACAGTGTGGAGTAGGGTTATAGCATTGTGGAGTAGTGTTATAACAGTGTGGAGTAGTGTTATAGCATTGTGGAGTAGTGTTATAGGATTGTGGAGTAGTGTTATAGCAGTGTGGAGTAGTGGTATAGCAAAGTGGAGTAGTGTTATAGCAGTATGAAGTAGTGTTATAGCATTGTGGAGTAGTGTTATAACAGTGTGGAGTAGTGTTATAGCATTGTGGAGTAGTGTTATAGCATTGTGGAGTAGTGTTATAGCAGTGTGGTGCAATGTTATAGCAAAGTGGAGTGGTGTTATAGCAGTATGGAGTAGTGTTATAGCATTGTGGAGTAGTGTTATAGGATTGTGGAGTAGTGTTATAGCAGTGTGGAGTAGTGGTATAGCAAAGTGGAGTAGTGTTATAGCAGTATGAAGTAGTGTTATAGCATTGTGGAGTAGTGTTATAACAGTGTGGAGTAGTGTTATAGCAAAGTGGAGTAGTGTTATAACAGTAAGGAGTAGTGTTATAGCATTGTGGAGTAGTGTTATAGCAGTGTGGAGTAGTGTTATAACAGTGTGGAGTAGTGTTGTAGCAGTATGGATTAGTGTAATAACAGTGAGGAGTAGTGTAATAACAGTGTGGAGTAGTGTAATAACAGTGTGGAGTATTGTTGTAGCAGTATGGATTAGTGTAATAACAGTGTAGAGTAGTGTTGTAGCAGTATGGATTAGTGTAATAACAGTGTGGAGTATTTTTGTAGCAGTATGGATTAGTGTAATAACAGTGTAGAGTAGTGTTGTAGCAGTATGGATTAGTGTAATAACAGTGTAGAGTAGTGTTGTAGCAGTATGGATTAGTGTAATAACAGTGTGGAGTATTGTTGTAGCAGTATGGATTAGTGTAATAACAGTGTGGAGTAGTGTAATAACAGTGTGGAGTATTGTTGTAGCAGTATGGATTAGTGTAATAACAGTGTAGAGTAGTGTTGTAGCAGTATGGATTAGTGTAATAACAGTGTGGAGTATTGTTGTAGCAGTATGGATTAGTGTAATAACAGTGTAGAGTAGTGTTGTAGCAGTATGGATTAGTGTAATAACAGTGTGGAGTAGTGTAATAACAGTGTGGAGTATTGTTGTAGCAGTATGGATTAGTGTAATAACAGTGTGGAGTATTGTTGTAGCAGTATGGATTAGTGTAATAACAGTGTGGAGTATTGTTGTAGCAGTATGGATTAGTGTAATAACAGTGTGGAGTATTGTTGTAGCAGTATGGATTAGTGTAATAACAGTGTGGAGTAGTGTTGTAGCAGTATGGATTAGTGTAATAACAGTGTGGAGTATTGTTGTAGCAGTATGGATTAGTGTAATAACAGTGTGGAGTAGTGTTGTAGCAGTATGGATTAGTGTAATAACAGTGTAGAGTAGTGTTGTAGCAGTATGGATTAGTGTAATAACAGTGTAGAGTAGTGTAGTAGCAGTATGGATTAGTGTAATAACAGTGTAGAGTAGTGTTGTAGCAGTAAGGAGTTGTGTAATAACAGTGTGGAGTAGTGTTAAACCAGTGTGGAGTAATGAAGGTAGTGTGATATATTGTTGCAGGCTGATTGGATGACAGCAGTAGTAGCTGTTTAAATGAGTGAGGAACAGTTCAGTGTGAACACCGATGAGCACTGTTGGTTTCTTAAAATAGAGGAATCTGTTAAGCACAACAGTTAAGTGACAAACCCCGATGTGCCTGTCATAGTGTACTCTTACAGTACACGCAAACCCAAGATCCTTTTATACATGCCTGTATGTGAGCCCCCTATGTTTTAGCAGAGTATTTTAATACAAGTAGGCTTCTGTGCGCTTCATGCTGTGCTAATGGCCGTGTGAGTCATTGTGTGTGTGTGTGTGTCTGTGCGAGAGAGAGAGAGAGAGAGACTGTTCCTTTTTTCCATTTTCTTTTTATAAACGCACTCTTGTACTTTCGACTTTTGAAAGGCGGTTCCCCCCGGAGCCGAGCCTCAGTCTGCATTTTAAAAAGCTTTTTAAAAGGGGGAGGAGTCGGAGCAGAGAGCCGGCTTCAGGGGGGCCGAGCGTCAGCCAATCACCAGCGCTCTGTTTGTTCCTTAAGAGCAGGGGGCGCAGTTAGCAACGTGGTTAGCGATGCGGTTAGCGGTGCTGTTAGCGACATGGTTAGCGACACGGTTAGCGATGAGGTTAGCAGTGCTGTTAGCAACATGGTTAGCGATGCGGTTAGCGGTGCTGTTAGCGACATGGTTAGCGACACGGTTAGCGATGAGGTTAGCAGTGCTCTTAGTGACATGGTTAGCGATGCGGTTAGCAGTGCTGTTAGCGACATGGTTAGCGATGCAGTTAGCAGTGCGGTTAACGGTGCTGTTAGTGATACATTTAGCGATATGGTTAGCGGTGCTGTTAGCGATACGGTTAGCGATGCGGTTAGCGATGCTGTTAGCGACATGGTTAGCGATGCGGTTAGCAGTGCGGTTAGCAACGTGGTTAACGATATGGTTAGCGATGCTGTTAGCGATATGTTAGCGACGCAGTTAGTGATACGGTTAGCGATATGGTTAGCGGTGCTGTTAGCGATACAGTTAGCGACGCGGTTAGCCCCTTCACTTCTCGGCGAGCTGCTGCGGTGCCGGGCGCAGTCACGCTGTGCCTATTTCTGAGAAGGCGATTGGCCGGCGCCTGGACTGCATACCCCCGATCGCGGCCAATGGTGGGGGAGGAGAAATCCCACCTAAATTCCTAAATTTACATGCGTTTCCACACCACCATGGAGATATGGGGGATGGGCGGGTTTGAGTCACTGACCCTTACTCATTCCTTTTCTCTCTGTCTCTCTCTCTCTTTCTCTGCCTCTCTCCCTCTGTCATACACACAACAGCATCTTATCTAAGCAAGGAGTCTATAGGTAGCTGGCCTTACCCAGTAATGTCTTTGACTGAACCCCCTGAAACGCAGGGAAGATTTGTGAATGGCTCAGCACTTGACTTTTTGTCCTGTGTCAGCATACATGTTGATTAATTGGCCATTTTTTGGGTTAAAAGTAAATCAATACTTAAAAATTGACTGTGTTTAAAGTTAACTCTACTGTTACCATTTAAGGGGTAACTCTAAATGCAGTCCTCCTAATACCAATTGTGTAAGAGAAAATACGGTCTTACATTACTTTACACAGTACAGTGTTGGGGGCATTCCAGATAAGGGAATAATAATAATAATAATAATAATAATAATAATGACCCCAGAATATGATGATGAACACCAGACATGTATATTTGATGTTACATGAAGGATTGACCTTGATCTTAACCATTATCTTTGAACATCTGCTTCATGTTAAATTCATGCAAGATCAAAAATGATGTTTCATTGAATATTCACGGCTGGTCCCACCGTCTTCTCTTCAGATGTTTAGTTGGAGCACCTGTTTTTTATAAATTCTGCTGTTCACATCTTTTTAAAAATTTAAATTCCATCCTTTCGTTTTGCCTCATCTCTCGGCCCCTCTCCCATCTGTGTGATGTCAGGAGACCGGGGGGGCAGGGGGGGCGGGGGGGGGGCGGCGCACACGTGCAGCTAGCCGCAGCTTCTTTAGCTGCGCCGCGGGGGCCAATGCGACTCACTGCTCTTACCCATAATGCACAGCGACTGCCCCCCCCACCCCCCGCCTATTCTCTCAGTGAGAATGCATTCAGTCACGTCACATGCAGCCCATAATAACACCTTAAGAACACCATGGTAAGTGAATTCCTGCATGGGGTTAAGAGCGAGGATTGGCCGAGATAATAGGGCTGGTTCTAACCGGCTGTTTTACCCGCCCTCGTCTCCCCGGACCGCGTGACTCATTTCCATTGGTTCTGTCAGGAGGCCGGGCTGCACCTGAGTCAATGAATGCTCTGCTTTCCCATCTGACTCGTCTAGGAGAATGCAGTGGTACTCTTTGATGTACACACACACACACACACACACACACACACTCACACACACACATACACACACACACACACACACACACATACACACACACACACACACACACACACACACACACACACACACACTCATTCACTTACACACACACACACACACACATTTACTTACACACACGCACACACTCATTCACTTACACACACGCACACACTCAATCACTTACACACACACACACACACATGCACACACATACACACACTCATTCACTTACACACGCACACACACACACACACTCATTCACTTACACGCACGCACTCACTCACTCTCACACACATGCACACACTCACTCACTCACTCTCTCACACGCACACACATTGATTGTGTGAGTGTGTATGTGTGCGTGAATGAAAGAATACCATTGCATTGTCCTGCACACACACACATACACACACAGGTGTTTTTTTGGTTGAGGACCCCCAAGATGGGCTACTGAACCCAATTATCAAATAAATCCTAAATGAATCCAATCATCAGTAATTTCACTCCCATTTCCACAAAATGCTTAATGATTGATGTCTTTGTCCAACCCCCGCTACACAACTGCAATGCAGTAACTTTCAGTTTAATATAAGGAAGCACAGTCAAAATTGGATCTTTATCAGATGCATATTTAGCAAAACATAAACAGATAATTACAGTCCTTAATGTGATCATTATCCAGCAGTGTGTGTAAGCCAGAAATGTTTTTATTTTTTTTTATTTTTTAGCAAACCTGTGATTTCAGCTGAAAGTCTAAAAAGTAATTCATTCCATTAAATGCATAAATATGAATAAAATATTATTAAAAAAGGGTGGGGGGGGTGGGGGGTAATTTTTGTTATTTTTCCTGACTATCCCACCCCCTGGGAATGCCCCCCACCCCCCCGATTGGACACCCCCTGGTTTTGGAAAACCTACTCCGATGCTCTTGACAGTCCGTGGGTTAACGTGATTTATGAGGACGACGAAAAACCGTAAACAGGAAGTGAAGTGCCCCAGTCCCTCGGGCTCGTGGCGGTTGGCCTACCTGGCTCTGTCCCCCAGGAGCCCTGGGCCAGAAATGAGACGAGCGCGTGCAGGTGAGACAAACATAGTCCCGCCGTCCTCAAAGGACCAGCCGCGCTCTTCGGCAAAGAAGACGGCGAATGCTCGGGACGTTCCGGCACGCCGCCTCCACCGACGAATCGCCGCTTTAGATCTTAAGCTACATAGAGTTAAGCAGCCAGCCCGTTTCAACAGTCGTGAGCGACAGGCTTCGTCACTGTGAGAACTCAAAACACGAGCTTAAAACGCTACTTTTAATCGGCATGTGATAGTTTTAAAACAATAGTTTTAATCAGTACGTGAACTTAAAACACAAACCTAATGACAGCTTTAGTGCATGAACCTAAAACATGAGCTTAAATTGAGAGTTCTCGTCATTGTATGAACCTAAAACATTAACTTGAATTGATAGTGTTAGTGCGTGAAATTAAAGCATGAAATTGAAATTGATAGTTTTAGTCAATGCATGATAAAGTCAGTGCATGTATCACACCTAGTGTGATAAATATGAAGAAATAAGAGAACATGTTTTAAATTTTTTTTATAACATTACACCCCAAACTTCCCAATCCAACCTGAGACCCGATTATTACAAATCCTCCTTGGAGAGGAAAGGTGTTGGCCACAGACAGAGGGACAGCAGTGACCCCTAAATCCCACCAACTAATATGCACATGTATCTGCTTTTAATTATATAATGTATATTTGTATCATTTATTTACAATATTATAATTATTGTGTATTATATATTGACATACACTTTATGTCTGCTATATTTAAATTTTCATATTTATTGTCGTTATGCCTTTCATCATTACTTTGTAGTTCTGAATGATTGGTACGCTTTGGCAGTGCATATTTCAAAATGTCAGGCCAATACGAGAGAGGGAGACTTACACCCCCCTGGGGGGGCATGTGGCAGGATCAACTGCAAAGAGAGGAGAATAATCCTGTGTGTGTGTGTGTGTGTGTGTGTGTGCGTTTGTGTGTGTGTGCGTTTGTGCGTGTGTGTGTGTGTGTGTGTGCGCGCGCGTTTGTGTGTATGTGTGTGTGTGTGTGTGTGCTGTGTGTGTGTGTGTGTGTGTGTGTGTGTGTGTGTGTGTGTGCTGTGTGTGTGTGTGTGTGTGTGTGTGTGCTGTGTGTGTGTGTGTGTGTGTGTGTGTGCAGTGCGTACAACACCGCACTGGGAGGAACAGCAGTGTGTGGGTATGCTGCATCTTGCATTTAGCAAAATATCAGATTTCGAGTTTTGAGATGATTGCGTTTACACAGCGTGCTCTTTGTACCTCCAGACTACACTCAAATCAGTACCAGTTACCATCCGTCTGGTGTTTATTCAAGTTTAGTCACTGTGTTGGTGACCCTGGTTTGTGTTCACAGACTGTTGGTATTTAGACTTTATTTCGCTAGGTCTGTGTTGGTGACTTTGCAGCCTGTGTGCATCATGGATTACCAAAGTAAATTATTTTACGTCTTTTAATTGCCAGTTCATAGAACGGAGCCATATTACAGCTGATTCTGAAAACTGCCCCAGTTTATCGGCGTAGCAAATACACAGGTGTTACCGACACAGCGGGAATGAAAGCGATTACAGCCATTTTTCTAGGGCGAGACCTTTGGTCTGTTCAGCCAGTCAGTCGCCCTGCGGCTAATCATAACAGAACAGTGTACCGCTTCAGGTACCCCTTCTGTTGCGGAGCTGTTTAAACAGGCCCTAGAGTAATCCGGCAGTACTGAAACCTATTAAACGGGTAACCCAACGTCACAGATAACCCAGCATCACAGGTAACCCGTCCTCACAGTTAACCCAACGTCACAGATAACCCAACATCACAGGTAACCCAATGTCACAGATAACCCAACATCACAGGTAACACAATGTCACAGATAACCCAACATCACAGATAACCCAATGTCACAGATAACCTAACATCACAGGTAACCCAATGTCACAGATAACCCAACGTCACAGGTAACCCGTCCTCACAGATAACCCAACGTCACAGATAACCCAACATCACAGGTAACCCGTCCTCACAGATAACCCAACGTCACAGATAACCCAACATCACAGATAACACAATGTCACAGATAACCCAATGTCACAGATAACCCAACATCACAGATAACCCAACATCACAAATAACCCAACGTCACAGGTAAGCCACTGTAACAGGTGTAGCGCAGATCTACAGCAGTGAGGTGCAGACAAGGAGAGAGGCAGGTGTGGCGGGGCAACGTTAACAACGACAGGAAAAGAGGGAAGAAAGCTGAGGCTGAAACAGATGCGGAGGGGAGAGCGGAGGGGAGGGGTGGAGGTTGGGGTTGGGGTTAGGGTGGAGGCCGTGCCCGTGTCCCGGCCAGGCCACGCCTCTCTCAGTCTTCAGCGGCTGCGGCGGATGGAGGGGTTAAGAGGAGGGGTTAGCGGGGTCCTGCCGGAACGAGCCGCCTCTCAGCCAAACTGAGGGCCTGTCGCACGGAGGCAGCCAATCACCCGGACGCGCTTCAGGTGATCCCCAGGCTTCCCCACGAGTGGCTGCCTGGTTCAGTAACTGGCCCTCCTGGAGCTGTCTAGACTTGAGTGGGGAGCGGTGGTGCGGAATTCTCCCCTGGTTCCTACGGGTGCTGTCCGTGGTGCTGAATTCTCCCCTGGGTCCTACGGGGGCTGTCCGGGGTGCTGAGTTTCACCCTGGTTCCTACGGGTTCTGTCCGTGGTGCGGAATTCTCCCCGGGTTCCTACGGGTGCTGTCCGTGGTGCTGAATTTCACCCTGGTTCCTACGGGTTCTGTCCGTGGTGCTGAATTCTCCCCGGTTCCTACGGGTGCTGTCCGTGGTGCTGAACAAGAGTGTTCGCTAAACACCTAAATGTGAATGTGAAAAACATGTACAAGCACAACAGAGTGGTGTGCTGATAAACTGGGGCAGTTATCAGAACCAAGCAAGACGCTGATGAACCAGGGCAGTTATCTAAGCCGGGGCAGTTATCAGAACCGAGCAAGATGCTGATAAACCAGGGTAGTTATCAGAACCAAGCAAGACGCTGATGAACCAGGGCAGTTGTCTAAACCGGGGCAGTTATCAGAATCGAACGGTACGCTGATAAACCAGGGCAGTTATCAGATGCGCTTGCGGTGTGCTGCTTTGTGTAGAGTGGACAGAAATGTGGGCGGTAATTGCTGGCACATCCGAGGCGATGTTGTAGGAGCTGGGTGGGGTGTGTGCCTGCGTGTGTGTGTGTGTGTGTGTGGTGGTGGGGGGGGGGGGGGCTGCCCAAGCCAAGGCTACAGAGGGCTGGCGCTGAGAGGGGAACGGGGACTGCCCAGCCTGAAGCTGGCGATATTTGGCGCAGGGTGGCGAACGGGTTCAGGATGTCCTCTGTCCTGTGCCAGGCCGGGGGGGGGGGGGGGGGGAGAGGGGTTAGTGGGGAAGGAAGGGGGGGGGGATCATCGCTTCCCCCAGGCAGCAGGATGGAACAGCTGCTAGTGTAGGGGCCTCATGCCTGGTGGATTATGGGATTGATTGGGAGTAGTTCTCTGCTTTTGTGCCAGCCACAGGACACTAAATAATAATAATAATAATAATAATAATAATAATAATAATAATAATAACAATATGCATGTGTATGTATTGTTATGGATGTGATTGACTATTATGGATTATTTTTACTGTTGGAGAAACATAATCATCATAATGACAACAACAGTAATAAATATTATTATTATTATTTTGCATTTTTGTGTTGCCGTGGATAAAGAGGCTCTCCTTGCCACGGTCTGCTGTTTGTTGTTTCTACCTGTGCCTAATCGCACACCTGTGTTTTGGTTGCTGTAGCCAATCTTGTAAAATATTGAACACAAACAGCAACAAAAAAGGGTGAATATTTTGGCCCCGTATCAGAGCAGGCCAACAGCGAAAGAACTAGTGATGGTAGGGGGTATGATAGGCGTGAGAGAGAGGAAGGGGGAGAGGGAGAGAGGGCAGAGAGGAAGAGAGAGGGGGAGACGGAGCATGAGAGAGAAAGAGAGGAAAGAGGGAAAGAGAGAGGGGGGACAGAGAGAGAGAGGAGAGTGAGCAGGGGAGAGAGAGGGAGCAGGATAGAGACGGGGGCGAGAGAGAGAGGGGGGTGAGAGGGAGGGGAGAGAGAAGGATAGGGGCCTAATAAGTCTTTAATATGAAAGAGGGATTGAAATCATAAGGTGAAAACCCACAGCGAAAGAGAGTGATACAGAGAGAGGGGGAAATAGGAAAAAAAAAGTTTAATAAAAAGAAGAAAATGCAATTCTAAAGGGACTAGCATCACATGGCCGATCTGATGGTAACCATGGTAATAATTATAGAGCAGCGACAGACTGTTTAACAGAGAAGGAGGACAGAGGCACAAATGGGAGAGAGAGAGATACCTCAGCATTTTTTTAAACTTCTTTTTTCTCCTCCCTCTCATCCCCTCTCTCTGTTTTTATTCCCCCTTTTTTCTACTATTCTGCTACCTTTTCAGCCCCCCCCCCCCCACCACCTCACCCCCCATAGCTTTATGGGTTAAAAGGTTGAAATCGTAGGCTTGCAGTTGCCATGGAAACTGTAGGCACCTTCATCCCCCCCCCCTTTCTTCCTGAAAAACACTGATTGGTTGAGTCCAAGTGCCAATGTAGTCCCAGTTTGACTAAACCATTAGAGAACGTAAAATGGGGGGGTTGGTGTCTGCAGTACACACTGTACTTTGCCAGTGATTTAAATAGTAAAATAAAGAAAGGAAAGGAAGGAAGAAATAGTGGCAGACAATGACTGTACATATTATCGAAACCAAGACCATCTTCAAAAAATTGTCTTCTCATAATCACGAAATGTATTTTAATCCGGATAATCATATCATTATCTTCTCCAGCTCTTCTCCTGCTCTTACCCTCACTGTGGGACAGCTCTAGGGAAGGGATAAGTCATTATTAAGCATTAGGCATTTAAGAATTGCATTATGGGTGCAGATTGATTGACTCCTTTTTAGCTATTCACTGAAAGTAGTGAAAAACATTTTAAATGAAAGATGTGATATTTAGTGGCTGTATTTATACACATTCAAGAACTCCTTAACCTTGACTATTTTCCTCACCCTCACAAATATATTCCTGTGTGAATTATGCATTTTAAAATTATATATTTCCTCGCAAGGGCTCACACCCTCTCCTTCCTCATTCGTCACCCTTTCTAGATTCAGTATTCCCCATTTTTTCGTACCTCGTTCTAACCCTCCCAACAACCAGGCTGTCCACCAGTCTCTCCGT
>NC_049208.1:52957486-52974986 GCF_013347855.1 Anguilla anguilla
AGGAACTTGAGATAATATTTTCCCCCTGCGTGATTCATACAGTATCCGAAAAAAACTGGCTTATAATACCAAACGTTTGGCACACAGCTCAACCGTTTTATTTGCTATTTCGCTATATCACACTGCCCGCTGCTTCACTTGGTTATTTTGTTGTAGGTGGTTTTTGACTATTTATATGTAAGCGTCGTGACTGGTGAAAAAAGATACGCGTTTGATAAGGCTAAACGTTGGTTTTCAAGCTTGATTCTTCGGGCGCACCTAACTTCAATACAAGCTTTTGAAACAGACCTGCCGATCGGTGTTTTGCCATACGCGAACGAAATACTACAAACAGTGTAGGCTTGGGTGTCAAAACCGTGAACGCAGTCTACGCGTCCTACACCGAACAGCTTTCTTTACACATGCAACACGCACGTGCGCAGTATATCCGGGGCATAAAAGGCTAACGCGCGTTGTTAAGTCAGTCAACTTTTAGGCTACGGGAAAATGCAAAAGTTTTACATAACTAACCAGTTATTCGTTTGTTCATTTGTGGTATTAACATTCACTACTAGCGTGACTGGTGACTGGTTTGCACGTGCACAGCCGCGAGTCGAAGCGGACAAACATGCAGAGTGACAAGCGACACGCGCTCGGTTTGATGCACTGAAACAAGCGCCACCCAAAGCCTCCGTTTGTACACATACATACACACGCGCGCGCGCGCACACACACACAGACACACACACGCGCACACACATCCCAACTTCATTAGATATGGTCTGACGTGAAAGGAATTCAACAAAGAATATATCCAAAAAGCAACACCAAGAACGAAGATGTTCTGAGGAGAAACGCTTTGGACGTACCGTCAAGGGGGTCATTGGGTTGAGACCCCTTCGCACCAAGTCCAGCATCAAGTAGAAACGGATATATACGAGGATACCGTTACGGATTTGTCTGGAAACTAATCGCATCTCCTGTCATCTCTAGGTAGGGGCGGAAAACCTTTCAATCTGTCTGTTCCTTGTGTTTACACACGATGCTCTTGCCTGTCATAGGCTACCTGTTCTACCCCCCCCCCCCCCCCACCCCACCAAAAAAAAAGTTCATTGCAGTAATCATTATGTTTGATGTTTCATTCACAGAAGTATCGAACACCTACTTTATTTGAAAAATGAGGGAATGATGAAGTATTAATTTCAGGTTCCATTTTAAAAAGGAAAAAAAAAAGAGTCACAACTCATAGCAGGCTCGTGTTCTGAGGATGCAGATGATGTGTAATTTGCCTGCTCTGCGTGCATCCTGGTCCTCGCAGTGCGTACAGTGACATTAATAATACCTGCATATATATCGACGGGCAGGATTTAAATCCACAACCCATCTGGTCCACAAAAAAACACAGCCCCGCTCAAACGGCCGCGGTGGAGTCTACTCTTCAGTCTCGCTACATTTTTAATTATTCATGACCCCTATCAGAAAAATCACCGCTTCCTGTGAAACAAATGTGTGCGTGCACCGTCTTATTATTCCTTAACCCTTTGAAGAGCGGCTTTTTGTAATTTCTTTTTTTTTTCATTCTGCGTCAGTGTTCTAGAACTCTGCTTTCACTTACGTTGCTTTCACTTACCAGCAGTGATTGTTACATCATCGTTAGAATGTTCAGTTAAGAACATTTGTCATCTCGCACCTCGAAGTGTTAAATACACACAGGAAGACAACAGGACGCTATTTTTGGGGCAGTCATTAATGCAAAAAAAAAGAAAAAAAAAGCAGCACCGTGATTCATTTGTGTAAATCGTTTGTGTGCCCTGCCATGATGTGGCAGGACACACACGTGAACTCTTTTTTCTTCTTCTAAGTGCACTGAACATGCTTCAGTGGGCGTTGCTCCTGCAGGTGTGGTGGTGTAGGTACTTTACTGGGTGTGTGTGAGGGTTGCCGTGGTCCTTCGGTGTGCAGAAACAGAAGTACAGCGAGTTTCGAGTCGCCACATCGGAAAATGACTTTCAGGGACGTGTATACACATTCAGAAGGCCTGGAGCTTTGTGTACGCCCACTCTCTCTCTCTCTCTCTAGCTCTCTTTTCCTCTCTCTCTCTCTCTCTCTCTCTCTCTCTCAAAGGGAGTTAGCTGGAAGCTGATCCTACCCACACACTCTTCAGCCTCACATAGGATTTACATTCAGAATAGAACTACATATATACACACACACACACACACACACACTGACACACACACATGTACACACACACATACATGCGTGCACACTTATACAAACACGCATGCATGCACATGCACACACACATATGCATTCATGCACACACATATACAAACATGCACTCATGCACATTGCACATGTGTACACACATTTACACACATGCATGCACATATATACACAGATACACATATACAAATACATGCATGCACACACGTTCATGCCCATTTCACAACTGCACACACACACACACACATTCACACACATGCATGCACCCACATAAACATGCAAATACACACATGCATGCTCACGTATATGCACACACACAAACTGAAATGCACACCCATGCACACTTGCATATACACAGGTAATTTACATTACAAATAGACCTTCGCTCACAGGCATGCGTACATTCATACACATACATGCAAATACAGTTTCTCTGACATAGTTACACCACGCCAGCCTG
The DNA here is from genome assembly GCF_013347855.1 of Anguilla anguilla. Classification (NCBI taxonomy): domain Eukaryota; kingdom Metazoa; phylum Chordata; class Actinopteri; order Anguilliformes; family Anguillidae; genus Anguilla; species Anguilla anguilla. Next base: position 52,960,152 of record NC_049208.1, read on the forward strand.
CATTCTATTGGCCAGAGCAGGAATGGGCAGTTTCTGGAATAAACGTTGTTAATTGGTACGCTGTAAAATATTACTATCCTCTTTGCATCCCTCTCCAAGCCATATGCACACTGTGTGGTTGTCTATACACGTATGTATATTGTTTATACATATGTGCACATATGTTCTACGTGTGTGTTAACACGTGCTGTGTTAGTATTCCTGAGAATTTTAGATTTGGTAAATCTGATGAAAATGCTTTGACGTGCATGTGCATTCCAACATTCAGTTAGTGCTTTGTGTATGTGTGCTCACGTGTGTTTGTGCCCGTGTGTTTGTATGTGACTGTATGTTTGCATGACTGTCTATGCATGTCTATGTGGTCACGGTCTGTGCGTGCGTATGCACGTCTCTGTATGTGCATGTGGTCATGTGCTTGTGTGTTCTAGTGGCTGTGTGTGTGTGTGTGTGTGTGTGTGTGTGTGTGTGTGTGTGTGCGCCTGAGTGTTTCTGTTTGTACTTGCACTTCTGTGTGCCTATGTTTGCATGTGTGTGTGTGTGTGGGTGTGGGTGTGTGTCTAGTATGTTTATTGAAGTATGTGTGCATGTGCTCAGTGAGTGGGCTGCTATATGTGTGCGTGTGTGCATGCAATGCGTGTGTGAGTGCTTTACTGCGTGTTTGTTGTGGTATGTGCATATGCTCAGCGAGCGAGTCTGAGTGTGTGTGCATGCGCGTGTGTGTGTGTGTTGCGTGTGCGCTCATAGCGTGTTTCTGGTATGTGCGTACAGTACACTCGGTGACCCGGTCCGTGTCTCTCGTGTTGTTTTTCTCCGTGTGTGTGTGTGTGTGTGTGTCCACATGCTCTGTGGTTGAAATGGAAGGCACTCGGAATCGTTACCATGGAAACCAAACAAAGAGACGGAATTTAGAAAGAGAAAGAGAGAGGAAAAAGGGAAAGGGAAACGTAATTAAGCAGACTGGATGTGTCCGAGACACGCGCTTGAAAAAAAATGAGATTATTCAAAAATGACTTATTATTTATTTTTGTTACAATGACAAATCAATGTATGATTTCATTGTGATTAATGTCCATGCTGGGAAGCATACTCGGGGTGCGGAAATTCTCAAATCTCTCCAAACTGCGTTTCTTCCCGTCGCGTTTGTGAGGAATCCGGAGATATGTGCGTGTGACATAATAGCGCTACGGTGCCCGGTGAGGGTGTGTGGTCTCTGCTCCTCTGTGTGTACAGTACAGTGCGCTGTGAAGCGCTCTCTCACGCTGTCTCCGGCCGTGGGCTGGTAATTGTGGCTGTGGTCTAGGGGGAGGAGGAAGGTCTGCGTTGCTAACGGCGCTAACAGTGGCACTTTGACGGCAGACTGGCTCGAGAAAGAACCCTCGGGCAGGCTTGCGCACTTCCTGAAAATACTTAATTCGTACGAGGAAATGCGTTTTTTTTTTTCTTCTTCTTCTATTATTTCGCGAGGTCCTTCCAGGGATCGTCTCCTCTCCCGCTCTGACTCCTGGGGAGCCCACGTTCTGCGCAGGGCTTTCGAGCTTCCAGCCAATCAGCCGGTACTTTGGGCCCGGGAAGCCAGGGGTGCCTGATCAGTGGGCTTAAATGACGCCCGGAGGAGCAGAGACACAGCCCAGAGAACCCAGCGCCACTGGAGCGCGAGACGGCTGTCTCAGTGTGTGAGTGTGTGTGTGTGTATATATGTGTATGTGTGTGTGTGTGTGTGTGTGTGTATATATGTGTATGTGTGTGTGTGTGTGTTCCTTGTTTTTGCCTGGTGCATCGGCGTTTCCCAGCGTGTTCCCAGGTTGTGAGCAGCCTGGTCTGCGCTCTCGGCTCTGGTTCAGAACGTTCTTTATGGATTTGGAAAGTCAATGGAAGGATTTTACACGGTGCATGACGTGGACGTGCTGACCGGTTTTAACCGGAACGCAGTGGTCTGCCAGTCCCGCTGTGGCACTCTGCTTGGTGGGTGGGAGGCTCGGGGGGGGGGGGGGGGAGGTCACCACGGCCTAGGAAACAGGTGATTTGCCCCGTTGGAATAGGGTGGGTGTAATTTTGGTTTTGCCTCAGTACTGCTCGGGGTAATGCAGCATTAACCTCCCATTGGAGCCCTGACTTAAGTAACTGACCATTGGTGTATTAGCACGATGTTGAACAGTCTGTTTTCATGCCACAGGGTCAACCTGGTCAGGCACATAGGACCATAAGGTTATGAGCAGCCTGGTCATGATTGTAGTACCATAAGGTTATGAGCAGCCTGGTCTTGCTCGTAGTACCATAAGGTTATGAGCAGCCTGGTCAGGCTCATAGTACCATAAGGTTATGAGCAGCCTGGTCAGGCTCGTAGTACCATAAGGTTATGAGCAGCCTGGTCAGGCTCATAGTATCATAAGGTTATGAGCAGCCTGGTCAGGCTTGTAGTACCACAAGGTTATGAGCGGCCTGGTCATGCTTGTAGTACCATAAGGTTATGAGCGGCCTGGTCAGGCTTGTAGTACCATAAGGTTATGAGCGGCCTGGTCATGCTTGTAGTACCATAAGTTTATGAGCAGCCTGGTCAGGCTCATAGTGCTGTAAGGTTATGAGCAGCCTGGTCAGGCTCATAGTGCTGTAAGGTTATAAGCAGCCTGGTCATGATTGTAGTACCATAAGGTTATGAGCAGCCTGGTCAGGCTCATAGTACCATAAGGTTATGAGCAGCCTGGTCAGGCTCGTAGTACCATAAGGTTATGAGCAGCCTGGTCATGATTGTAGTATCATAAGGTTATGAGCAGCCTGGTCAGGCTCATAGTACTGTAAGGTTATGAGCAGCCTGGTCAGGCTCATAGTACTGTAAGTTTATGAGCAGCCTGGTCAGGCTCATAGTGCTGTAAGGTTATGAGCAGCCTGGTCAGGCTCATAGTACTGTAAGGTTATGAGCAGCCTGGTTAGGCTCATAGTGCTGTAAGGTTATGAGCAGCCTGGTTAGGCTCATAGTGCTGTAAGGTTATGAGTGGCCTGGTCAGGCTCGTAGTACCACAAGGTTATGAGCAGCCTGGTCAGGCTCATAGTACCATAAGGTTATGAGCGGCCTGGTCATGCTTGTAGTACCATAAGGTTATGAGCAGCCTGGTCAGGCTCAGTACTGTAAGGCTATGAGCAGCCTGGTCAGGCTCATAGTACCACAAGGTTATGAGCAGCCTGGTCAGGCTCATAGTGTCATAAGGTTATGAGCAGCCTGGTCAGGCTTGTAGTACCATAAGGTTATGAGCAGCCTGGTCAGGCTCATAGTGTCATAAGGTTATGAGCAGCCTGGTCATGCTCGTAGTACCATAAGGTTATGAGCGGCCTGGTCATGCTCGTAGTACCATAAGGTTATGAGCCTGACAGGTGAGGCCTCCAGCACTGACTGCTTCACTGTCAGTAACTCATATGCGGCCACAGCATCGGCCTGGGAGCAATCACTCAGAAGCAGGTTCCTGATCTCACTGTGGCAACCGCAGCCCCCTCCTGTCAGTCGGACACTTGCCTCACTTTTCAGGCCCATAACCCACAGTATAGAGTACAGTATAGCGCTGTGAGCCTGAGGAAACTCGGACAAATGCCCCCAGTGGGTCTGTGGAGTCATTTTGATTTGGCGGTCTAAATATAACTCAGGCAGCATCCTGAGCGGCACTTGCACTGGTACTTCATGCGAGGGTTGATGCAAATATACGTCGTTAACAAACTGCAGATTTGAGATTTGCTGGTCGCATTTTAAAACGAATCAACCTCTCGGTTTGAATTGATGTAGAAATTGTAAAGTTTCAGTGCACTGTGTGATTGCTTTTTTTAAAATTGCTTTTAGTTTTTATCTTTTTTACCTTTATGCCCTCCTTTCTTTCTTATTTTCTCTCAGCTGCAATTGTTGTATGAAATGTGCTAATATAAATGAGATGTAATTTATTGATTGAAATAGTCACTGGCTTTCCTGTAATATTGTGTGTGACCTGCAGGGTGTAAAATAGTTGTTTGCTCTCCTGTAGTGCTGTGTGCAGGTGTAGAGTGTAAAATAGTCACTGCCTCTCCTGTAGTACTGTGTGTGGGTGTAGGGTATAAAATAATCACTGCCTCTCCTGTGGTACTGTGCGTGTCCTGTAGAGTGTAAAATAGTCCCTGGCCCTCCTGTGGTACTGTGTGTGGACTGTAGGGTGTAAAATAGCCACTGGCTCTCCTGTAGTACTGTGTGTGGCCTGTAGAGTGTAAAATAGTCATTGGCTCTCCTGTAGTACTGCGTGTGGGGATACGGTGTAAAATAGTCATTGGCTCTCCTGTAGTACTGTGTGCGGGTGTAAAATAGTCCCTGGCTCTCCTGTAGTACTCTGTGTGGGTGTTGGGTGTAAAATAGTCGCTGTCTCTCCTGTAGTACTGTGAGTGGGTGTAGGGTGTAAAATAGTCGCTGTCTCTCCTGTAGTACTGTGAGTGGGTGTAGTGTGTAAAATAGTCGCTGGCTCTCCTGTAGTACTGTGAGTGGGTGTAGTGTGTAAAATAGTCGCTGGCTGTCCTGTAGTACTGTGTGTGGGTGTTGGGTGTAAAATAGTCGCTGGCTCTCCTGTAGTACTGTGAGTGGGTGTAGTGTGTAAAATAGTCGCTGGCTCTCCTGTAGTACTGTGAGTGGGTGTAGGGTGTAAAATAGTCGCTGGCTCTCCTGTAGTACTGTGAGTGGGTGTAGGGTGTAAAATAGTCGCTGGCTCTCCTGTAGTACTGTGTGTGGGTGTATTACATTAGCTTGTGGGTGAGGGCGTCTGAGGAGAACACGCCTCACAGCTGCAGTGTGACAGAAGAAGGAGACAAGAGTAGGGTGCATTCTGGGAATGGAGAACTTTTAATACTTTCAAGGTGGGTCTAATGTTCACGGGCTCTAGAAGCATTAGTTTCCGGTTGCATTGAAGAGCTCAAGAGATTTGCTTAATGGGTCATGATAAAAATCTCTCTGGTTTTTTTGTGTGAGTGTACGTCCGTTGATACCCCATAGTGCTGATTGGTTAAGGCATAGCCACACCTGAGGGGGAAAAATGCTTACATAGCTAAGGCGTTTTTACTTCCCTCAACTTTAGAGGCCTACCAAAGCCATTCAAGTTGTGGGAAATAAATGAAACAAAATGGCCTCTATGGGACGCATTACCTTGAAGTGAGAGAGAGGCTTCAAAGGACTGAAAAAGCAGACATCTTGTTCCTAATTGAAAGGATGAAGAAACGCAGCTTTGAACTGTGCAGGCTCCTGAGTGTCTGCCCTGTGCATTCTGCTAAATGCTGTGATGTGATCTGGCTGAACATGTTTTTGCTGCACGTTTTGCTACACTTCCATCTTGGTGAGCCATGTTTGAAACTGAATGCGGTTTTCTACGGCAGTCTTCGAGATACACTTGCTTCCATTTCGGTGGGTGTACCCAGAATGCAGCGGGTGGAGTATTTAAGCACAGAGGTCGCCCCGCTCACGGTCGTCCCGTCCGTAGCCATAGCAACAGCACTCTGCAACCGGCGTTCAGTTTAGCGCTGTTTGAAACGTAACTGAATCTGGCTTCCCAAATGAAGATCTTTCTCCGTTTACTCTGTCAGATCTCAAACTCGAAAAACGTTCGATTTGGAGATGTGGGCCTGTTTTGCCACTGCGTGCTAAGTCTTCCCCTGAATTCGGGAGAGAGCGCTGGCTTAGCGGGCGTCCCCACAGTCCGCTGGCTGAGCTCCGCCGGCATGCACTTCCTGCGTATGACCACAGGAGGCGCCAGCGCATCTCTCTGGGGGAGGTTGTGTCCGGCTGTGGAATGTCTAGAACAGTGGTAACTCTAGGAGATCCGGCGTCCTGTAGGTTTTTCATTTCAACCCAAATTTGGCGCACCTGACTCTACCAATTAGCAGCTCAATGAGATTTCTGGCTGTTGAGTGAGGTGAGCTTTGTTAGTGGAGGAGTAAAAACCTACAGGACGGTAGATCTCCAGGAGCAGGGTTGGGAATCAGTGACCTAGACGGGCACCCCACACTCTTGGGCCTGGACTCTGGCCATTGGGTCGAGGGTCGGGGGGGGGGGGGGTCTGGTGTTTTCACTGAACGCACCACCCTGGCTGAGGCCCAGAGGCTCTGTGCCAGGATCACAGGGCATCGCATGCTCTCACAGCGACAGAGGCTTCTTCCTGCTTCCTGTACCATGTGACACTGCACAAGCCCAGTGTCCGCCTGTGTCTGTCTTTCACCCGAGTGTCTCACTTCTTGACCAGCCACATCCTAGCTGCTGAGTGCTCTGGCCTCAACTTCTAATTTGAGCCACCATTACATGCTTTTCCATTTATGTGCCAGCAGTGGCAAACTCAGCGTCTCGTCTGCATTGACCATACGTGTGACACTTGTCTATGTTTGTCTCCATTTGCTGTCAAAGCTGGACTGGATCTGGGCCTTGGTAGATGACTCTTTTACAGGACTATTGCAGCAGTGTGAATGTCGTTTTACAACTCTCCACTCACTGAAAAGGATTCCTATGAGATGCGTTTTATGGGCATAAGTTACGCATCACGCTCTCTAAATGTTGTAATTTGCATAACTACATTTCCATAATAGCGCGTAACCTGTCACATACGCATTACTGAGCAGTTATAACAGGTTATAACAGCTTTCACTGCATGTGCATGATGATTCTGCCTACGTCAGTTGGGTCCTACGTGAAGTATTATGGAAACGTTGATATCATTTTATTGTATTTAACCTTTATTTAACCATGAAAAAACCCCCATTGACATAGAAATCTCTTTTGCATGGGGCACTTCACATAAAACACAGGGTTAATAAGTAACACCAGGTAGTAGACAAACAAGTTACAAACATCAAATGGAAAAAGAGACAGTAGCGTAACAGTAAATAATAATAATAATAATAATAATTATAATAAAATAGCTTCATGTAGGGCTGTTGAAATGTGGTTGTCAAAGGTCAGCTCCATTGTGATTGGATTTTTTTTGTACTCCTCTTCCTGTATCGTTTCTATTATTAGTGTTAGGTTTAGTATCAGTGAATATACGTTTTCTTAATCTGCATATAAAAAAAACTCTAAAACTCTGCTGTAAACCCTGAGGAGTCCATATATATTAAAAGCATTGAATGGTTGATCATTCAACTTATCAAGGGGCATGCTGGGATCTGTAGTCATCTGTAGTCAGTATAACGTGTAAGAACAAGGGTCACGTTATCCAGTCTCATGCAAAAAGAGCCACCGGCGTGGGTGCAGGTGTTAGTTTTAGCCCAGCACTATGACACATCATTCTACTTATCAAGGCTTTGACTGAAGATCATGGTTAGTTAAATAGTTAAGTCTGGTGTTGTGGTGCTGGTCTAACATAAAAACCTGCACCTACATTGGCCCTTTTTTGAATAAGATTGGACACCCCCGTGTTAGACACATTCTCACTGGAAAAACAGCACGTGTCTACGCAGTAGTATAATGCAAAAGAGTATTAAAAGTGAAATATGTTGAAATTATATATGCATGGTGGTGCAGAGGGTAGCACTCTCTGCTCCTGGGTTCAAGTCCAGCCTGATAGGCAGGCAGGCCGATTGGAGGCTCTGAATGGTCCATAGGTATGAGTGTGTGAGTGAATGGTGTGTGTGTGTGTGTGTGTGAGTGAATGGTGTGTGTGTGTGTGTGTGTGTGTGTGTGAGTGAATGGTGTGTGTGTGTGTGTGTGTGTGAGTGAATGGTGTGTGTGTGCGTGTGTGTGAGTGAATGGTGTGTGTGTGTGTGTGTGTGTGTGTGTGAGTGAATGGTGTGCGTGTGTGTGTGTGTGTGAGTGAATGGTGTGTGTGTGCGTGTGTGTGAGTGAATGGTGTGTGTGTGTGTGTGTGTGAGTGAATGGTGTGTGTGCCCTGCGATAGATTGGTGGCCTGTCCAGGGTGTATTCCTGCCTCTCACCCAGTGCATGCTGGGATGGGCTTCAGCACCTCTTGCGACCCTGCCCAGGAATAAGTAGGTTAGATATAGGATGGATGGACTATTAATATATAGCACATGTTAACAAATATAAAAAAGCATCAAGAACGTGGCATTCATTGGTATTGGTATTTCATAATGATGGCTTTGGACAGATGTGCAGATTTTGGACTGGGTGTGAATGATTATGACTCAGTGCGCTTTCCTGCTGTCCCCACATCAGTGATAAAACCGAGTTCATTGAAGACATTTTTGCGCAGTTGTCGCAAAGTCATTTCTTCTCGTTTTGATGCGTCGTTTCGTTATCGTTTTGATGAGGAGGGCTGGAGATCAGACGCACACACGCACTTGTCAAGCAGCGTGCTGACGGGACAGGGGTAGGGGCGCTCGTTACACTCTCAAAACACGCGCCAAAAACAACTCTTAACCTCGTTTTTTATACGCACATCCATGTCTAGTTATGGTCAGCTCATTTTGTGTTACTGCTAAAACAGTCTCCATTTGTGACATGTACATTGTGTATTTGCAGCACAAAAGCAGTAACTGACTCAAAATGTGTTTGAAAGAGTAACAGAACAGTAGTGACACAGAAAGAGTGTTGGATGCTAACACGTCCTTTTTGAGAATGAAAGCTTATTGTGGTTCAAGGCGGGTTCTTCTCCCACAAACAGCTGGTGAGCGCGCAGATGCAGTTACATTCACCTCCATATAAGAGAGCATGATCCCTGCCAGTGTTTCAGCTATTCAGAGCACGACCCCATTCTCCTGTGTGTGTGTGTGTGTGTGTTTGTGTGCGTGCGTACATGTGTGCGTGCATGCATGTGTGTGCATGAGTGCGTGTGCGTGCGTGCATGTGTGTGTGTGTGTGTGAGTGAGTGTGTGTGAGTTTGTGTGTGTGTGTTTGTGTGTGTGTGTGTGTGTGCTGGTCCTGGTTATGGTTATACACTTTGTTGTACGTCGCTCTGGATAAGAGTGTCTGCCAAATGCCTGTAATGTAATGTAATGTGTGAGTGTGTGTCTGTGGTTGTAACAGTAGAAGCCTGGGAAACAGTAATATGGAGAATAAAAACAGCAGCCCCTCCCCCAGCCGTCCCCTCGTGTGCGTGCGTGCGTGCGTGCGTGCGTGCGTGCGTGTGAGCGTGCGTGCGCGCGAGCGTGCGTGGGTGTGTGCGTACCTTCTGTGCGCGCACGGAATCGCGGGCAGCGGCACACGGTGTGCCTCTAAGCAGTTGTCACGCTGAGCCGCTTCTCCAGTCAGTCGAGCTTCGTGCTCCTGTGCTGCAGACTGTGGCACAGCGCCTCACAGTGGCTGGCAGGAGGGTATTACATCTATGTGTCTTTATAATAAAGACGTTAGAACAGCTGTTAAGCTAGACACGTCGTGCAAAGCAAATTCAAGAGCTAAGAAAAAAAGAATCTTTCTAGAAAGAATGTAGTGCATATCATTTTTGATATTGTGTACAACATATGATATATTGCAAAAAGTGTGTTTTTACATAGATTTAATGGAAAAGGATTACCTCTTTCATGTAGATATTGTGTATTTCATATATATTTCATATTAATTGCATTCAACAGCATAGTTTCAACATATAATGCATTAAAGTGTTGAATGCATTTTACAGCATGTGATTTTACAAAACATGATTGACAGTATGTGTAGTTAGAGGGCAGTAACTGTATATGTGTGTTCATATGCTGTAATTTTCCAAATATTAAGATGTATCTTTTGATCAAATCAGGAAATTTATATTTGTTAAGTGTCAAATACATGGGTCAAATACATATTTATTTTGGGATTCAAATACTTTTCTGTGCTCTGTTGATTTTGCCTGGTGCAGCTGTCTGCCAAGAGGACCAGAGGGCAGGGTTAGCATATTTTCCATTCCTTTCCATGAGTATTCTATTGGTTCCAGACCAATTCAATGCATCAGACAAGCTCAGTAATGTATAAAGAAGTATTTGAATCCAAAACAAATATGCATTTGATCTCGGTCTGTTAAGTCTGGAGAGGTTTCCGTCCTCTAGCGTGGCTTCAGAAGAGGCGGAGCTACAAGACAATGTACTGTTAGACGCTGACATGATTTTGTCCAATCAAAAAGCTCGGCTATGTCGGAAGTACTGTGGGGGCGATGCATCTTTGGTTTTAAATGTTAGCCGAGGAGGGATAGTTGGGCACAGCAGGAAATTCCCCGCCTCACTGTGCAGCAGCGACACCTCTGGTCGACTGGGGCACTGCAGCCTGCGGGCGAGTGTGCAAGCCTGTCTGAACTGGCGGGGGATGCAGGCGGGGCGGGACGGGACCGGGCGTTCCCGCTGAGGAGGGAAGAGAGGGGAATTAGGGCTTTCATCTCCAGCGAAGGAGCGGTAGGATTAGCTCGAATCAGTGAGTCACCCGTAAGCCATGGTAATATAATATTAAAACGCTTTATTTATAGCAGGTTGCAGTTGGCGCAATAGAGAGCAATACAATAAAAAAAACAAATGTGTGTGTGTGTGTGTGTGTTTGTGTGTGTGTGTGTGTGTTTGTGGAGGGCGGTGTGAATGCAGAGACATGGAAAGGAGGAAGAGATGGAGGGAGAGAGAAAAAAGCATTGCGAGAGAGAGAGGGAAGAGCGAGAGAGAAAGAGAGAGGGCGAGGGAGGGAGAGAGAAGGAGAGAGAGTGAGGCCTTAATGAGACAGTGAAAAGGAAGAGAGGGGGGAGAGGAGGAGGTGAGTGTTGCACTGGAATTATGTAAAAGAGGTGCGTGGGAGAGAAGGACAGAGAAGGAGAGAGAGGGAGGGAGAGCGAGAGGGTGTATTTATAGTACCTCAAATATAAAAAAGGTTACCATTGCTCAACTGAGAGTTTGAGAGAAGGGAAGCAGGGAGATGGAGAGAGAGAGGGAGTGAGAAAGGGAGGGAGAGAAGGGGACCGAAATATACATAAGAGGGGATATGAGTGAAAAATGCTTTAGTTAGTTTTGTGTGAGGTGTCTATTCACAAGTGTGTCCATCACTGCATACCACACACGCGCGCGCACACACACACACACACACAGTCACACACACTCATCGCTCAGTGCAGCTGCCCGTCACACACTGTCCACTGATGTCACTTCCTGTGGTGGTGTGAAGACTGTGAGTCTGGCTGGCTGGCTGGCCCTACTCCAAACCGGCTCAGCTGAGACTGGGCTACTGCTCGAGGTTAATCATCCTGCTGCTTTTACCCAGCAACCACCCCCTCCCCTGACTGCATATAGAGCATCCCAACCCCTCTACCCCCACTTACTGTTCACCCCCACCCCAACTTACTGTTAACACTCTACCCCTATTTACTGTTCACCCCTACCCTCATTTACTGTTCACCCCCTACCCCAACGTACTGTTCACCACCCACCAACTACTTACTGTTCTCCCCCTCACTTACTGTTCAGCACCACACCCCCACTTACTGTTCACCCCTACCCCTACTTGCTGTTCACTTCCCCACTTACTGTTCACCCCTACCCCTACTTGCTGTTCACTTCCCCACTTACTGTTCACCCCTACCCCTACTTGCTGTTCACTTCCCCACTTACTGTTCACCCCTACCCCTACTTGCTGTTCACTTCCCCACTTACTGTTCACCCCTACCCCTACTTGCTGTTCACTTCCCCACTTACTGTTCACCCTTACCCCTACTTGCTGTTCACTTCCCCACTTACTGTTCACCCCTACCCCTATTTGCTGTTCACTTCCCCACTTTCTGTTCACCCCTACACCTACTTGCTGTTCACCCCCCTAATTACTGTTCATCCTCCCACCCCCAAATTACTGATCACCCCCCATCCTCACTTCCACTTACTGTTCACCCCTAACCCTCAATTTACTGTTCACACCCACTTAGTGTTCATCTACCCAACTTACTGTTAACCCCCCTTCCCCCCCTTAATGTTAACCCCCCACTCTCAACTTACTGTTCACCCCCCTACTTAATGTTCATTCCCCCACACTTACTGTTTACCCTCACACTTACTTTTCATGCCCCACCCAACTTACTGTTTGCCAGCTTTTATCAGTGCCAGTGCCTGCATTAATTCTGCCTTTTTCTTCTTTCTCTCTTTCTTTCTCCCTCCCTCTCTTTTCCTCTTTTTGCTGACCTCTGACTCACCCAACTTTTCCCTTACCTTCTCCTTTCTCACTTTCTTTCTCTTTCTTTTTTCCTTTTCTCTCCCCTTCCTCACCCTCTCTCTTTCTTTCTTTCTCTCTGTCCCCCTCCCTCCCTCTCTCCTTCTCTCTCTCTCTCTCTCTCTCAGAGCACGCTCGCTCTCGCAGAAAGAGCTTAGCCAACGTGAAGCAGCCGAGCATGGAGACCCCTCCCTCTGCCCCCCCTCAGCCTTTCCGACAGCCTGTGAGTACCCCCCTGTCCCGCCCTCGCTCCCTGGCCCCCGCCCCTGCCCTGGCTCGAGCCCCCAGCCCTCCTCTCCTCCGCTCCATCCCCCTCTCCCTGCACCGCTCCCTCTCTCCCTCCGTCCGCCCCTCCCGCCCCTCCCGCCCCCCCTTCCGCAGACAGCCCGCCGGCACCCCACCCCTCCCCTGCCTCCTCCCTCTCTCCCCCTCTCTCTCACTCACCCTCCCTCCTTCGCTCCATCCCTCCTCCTCCTCCTTCTCTCGCACTCATCGGGCTTGCGACTGGAGGGTTGCGGGTTCGAGTCCCGGGGCGGGGCATTACGCGACACCTCTGTCCTCAGTCGAGGTACGTGACCCGCCATAATCCCGCTGGCCAAGTTTGATCTGTCTGGGGGTGGGGTCACATACTGTAGTATTAATACACATCTACACACACTGTAGTATTAATACACATCTACACACACTGTAGTATTAATGCACATCTACACATACTGTAGTATTAATACACATTAACACACATACTGTAGTATGAATACACATTAACACACATACTGTAGTATGAATACACATTAACACACATACTGTAGTATTAATGCACATCTACACATACTGTAGTATTAATACACATCTACACATACTGTAGTATTAATACACATTAACACACATACTGTAGTATTAATACACATTAACACATACTGTAGTATTAATACACATCTACACATACTGTAGTATTAATACACATTAACACATACTGTAGTATTAATACACATCTACACATACTGTAGTATTAATACACATTTACACATACTGTAGTATTAATACACATCTACACATACTGTAGTATTAATACACATTAACACATACTGTAGTATTAATACACATCTACACACACTGTAGTATTAATACACATCTACACATACTGTAGTATTACTGCACATCTACACATACTGTAGTATTAATACACATTAACACACATACTGTAGTATTAATACACATTAACACACATACTGTAGTATTAATACACATTAACACATACTGTAGTATTAATACACATCTACACATACTGTAGTATTAATACACATTAACACATACTGTAGTATTAATACACATTAACACACACTGTAGTATTAATACACATGAACACATACTGTAGTATTAATACACATTAACACACACTGTAGTATTAATACACATCTACACATACTGTAGTATTAATGCACATCCGCACATACTGTAGTATTAATACACATCTACACATACTTTAGTATTAATACACATCTACACATACTGTAGTATTAATACACATTAACACACATACTGTAATATTAATGCACATCCACACATACTGTAGTATTAATACACAACTACACATACTGTAGTATTAATACACAACTACACATACTGTAGTATTAATACACATTAACACACATACTGTAGTATTAATGCACATCCACACATACTGTAGTATTAATACACATTAACACATACTGTAGTATTAATGCACATCTACACATACTGTAGTAGTAATACACATCTACACACACTGTAGTATTAATGCACATTAACACACACTGTAGTATTAATACACATCTGCACACACTGTAGTATTAATACGCATCTACACATACTCTAGTATTAATACACATCTGCACATACTGTAGTATTAATGCACATCTACACATACTGTAGTAGTAATACACATCTACACACACTGTAGTATTAAAGCACATTAACACACACTGTAGTATTAATACACATCTGCACACACTGTAGTATTAATACGCATCTACACATACTCTAGTATTAATACACATCTGCACATACTGTAGTATTAATACACATCTACACATACTGTAGTATTAATACACATCTGCACATACTGTAGTATTAATACACATCTGCACATACTGTAGTATTAATACACATTAACACACATACTGTAGTATTAATACACATTAACACATTAACACAGTATTAATAACAGTTTGCTAGTTTGCTGCCTCTTTTATACCTCTCTCTTTTTAAGGCACTCGTTTGTGCCTCTCTCTCTCTCTCTCTCTCGTTCTCTCTCTGAGGCACTCAGACGGACAGGCGGGGGCACGAAGCTTCGCTTGTGAGGGGGGTGGGGGGGGGGGGTGGGGTGGTGTGCAGAGTGGCCACACGCACAAAAAAACGCTGTTCATCCAGCAAACCCGCCACCAGCGTTTGTTTTGCTTCTGTCCTTCCCGCACTTTCCTTAAAACACGGGCGTGTGATGACTTTAGAAAGCCATCATCACCGGTTATTCAAGGCTGAGATGCTCTTCTTCACGTTTTCCTGACTGGTTTAGCGCGAGCGTCAGCTGTAGACCTCCCCCCCCCCCCCCCCCCGCCCCCGCCTCTCCCCAAATGCCACCAGCGCGGAGTATACTGGGACATGTCTGATGAAACGCTGTTTTATTTCCCCTGCCTGCGACTGTCCTTACTTCCATTTTCATCGCGCTTATATAAGATGGTGGCGTACGATTTGCGAATCCACTACCAGAGCCAACGCCG
>NC_049208.1:52979986-53044986 GCF_013347855.1 Anguilla anguilla
GGTGAAATATGACAGCGCCCCTGAAGAATTTTCCCTGATACATGCAACTAAACAAAACCGTAAGAATCAAATGAGAGAAGAACTGTGTTCAGAACAATTTGGGAAAATAGAATGTTTGTTTAACCCACTGTTTTTTCGTATGTTTCCCCCAAAATTCAAAGTCAGTGATCTAGATTTCCATTGCTTTCAGTAGTGATTGTTACATAAGATCTGATTAGGGCAGGCGTCTGATTTTCAGGGGTGGTGTAAACTGGGATTTGGCGCACAGAGCGGGCGTATGATTTTCAGGGGTGGTGTAAACTGGGATTTGGTTTGCAGAGCGGGTGTCTGATTTTCAGGGGTGGTGTAAACTGGGATTTGGCGCACAGAGCGGGCGTATGATTTTCAGGGGTGGTGTAAACTGGGATTTGGCGCACAGAGCGGATATCTGATTTTCAGGGGTGGTGTAAACTGGGATTTGGCGCACAGAGCGGGCGTATGATTTTCAGGGGTGGTGTAAACTGGGATTTGGCGCACAGAGCGGGCGTATGATTTTCAGGGGTGGTGTAAACTGGGATTTGGCGCACAGAGCGGGCGTATGATTTTCAGGGGTGGTGTAAACTGGGATTTGGCGCACAGAGCGGGTATCTGATTTTCAGGGGTGGTGTAAACTGGGATTTGGCGCACAGAGTGGGTATCTGATTTTCAGGGGTGGTGTAAACTGGGATTTGGCGCACAGAGTGGGCGTCTGATTTTCAGGGGTGGGGTAAACTGGGATTAGGCGCACAGAGCGGGTATCTGATTTTCAGGGGTGGTGTAAACTGGGATTTGGCGCACAGAGTGGGCGTCTGATTTTCAGGGGTGGGGTAAACTGGGATTTGGCGCACAGAGCGGGTGACTGACGGCAGAGTCGGTGGAGTGACTCACTCTGGCTGAGAGCGTCACGCTGCGCGCAGCCCCCTGCAGGTCCTACTCCACTCAGCAGGGAATATTCAGCATATACAACACGGGTGTGTGTGTGTGTGTTTCTGAGAGAGAGAATGTCTGTGTGTGTGTGTGTGTGTGTGTGTGTGTGTGTGTTTCTGAGAGAAAGAGAGAGTGTGTGTGTGTGTGTGTGTGTTTCTGAGAGAGAGAATGTGTGTGTGTGTTTCTGAGAGAAAGAGAGAGTGTGTGTGTGTGTGTGTGTGTGTGTGTGTGTGTGTGTGTGAGTGTGTGTGTGTGTGTGTGTGTGTGCACGCAGAAGCCTGCCTGTCCTTCTCAGCCCACGTGATTGTCTTCTTCCCGCCCTCCTGCCACGCCCTACTCTCCCAACATTCCCCCCTCTCTCCCTCTCTCTCTCTCTGTTTCCGTCTCTCTCTCTATTTCTGTCTGTCTGTCCTTCCATTTCCCAACCTACCTCACCACCCATCCCTCTCTGTCGGGCCCATTTTATCTTCACCTACCACGCCCCCCACAATCGCCCTGCCTCCAACCATCGGCCCCGCCCACAACAATCAACCCCACTCCCAATCCTCGGCCCTGCCCCTATGCATGGACCCCATCTCAAATCATTGACCCCGCCCCCAACCATTGGCCTCACCCTCAACCATTGACCCCACCCCCCAACCATCAACCCCGCCCCCTCAACCATCGACCCGGCCCCCCGACCATTGGCCCCACCCCCCACCATCGGCCATGCCCTCAACCATCGACCCCGCCCCCCAACCATCGTCCCCGCCTCCAAACCATCGACCCCGACCATCGGCCCCGCCCCCCCATCACCCTCTCGGTCTGCCGCCGCCTCCTTCAGGACAACAGTCGGCGGGTGGACAACGTGCTGAAGCTGTGGATCATCGAGGCGCGAGAGCTTCCCGCCAAGAAGCGGTACTACTGCGAGCTGTGCCTGGACGACATGCTGTACGCGCGCACCACCAGCAAGCCCCGCACCGACACCGTCTTCTGGGGCGAGCACTTCGAGTTCAACAACCTCCCGGCCGTGCGCAGCCTCCGCCTGCACCTGTACAAGGAGACCGACAAGAAGCGCCGCAAGGTAACGCCCCCTGACCCTGACCCTGACCTCTAACCCTAACCCTAACCTCTAACCCTAAACCTAACCCTGACCCTAACCTCTAACCCTAACCCTAACCCTAACCCTAACCTCTAACCCTAACCCTAACCCTGACCTCTAACCCTAACCCTAACCCTGACCCTGACCTCTAACCCTAACCCTAACCCTGACCCTAACGCTGACCCTAACCTCTAACCCGACCCCTAACCCTGACCTCTAACCCTGACCCTAACGCTGACCCCCTAACCTCTAACCCTAACCCCGACCCCTAACCCTAACCCCTAACCCTGACCCTGACCTCTAACCCTAACCCGGGTCTGACCTTTAACCCCTCGTACCCCCCCCCCCTCCCCCTCCCCCTCCCCCAGGAGAAGAGCACCTACCTGGGCCTGGTCAGCATCCCCATCTCCAGCATCACGGGGCGGCAGTTCGTGGAGCAGTGGTACCCGGTCATCCAGCCCAGCGTCCTGGCCAAGGGGGGCGGCGTGGGGAGCGGCAAAGCCATCAACGCCTCGCTGCGGCTCAAGTCGCGCTACCAGACCATGAGCATCCTGCCCATGGAGCTGTACAAGGAGTTCGCCGAGTACGTCACCAACAACTACCGCACGCTGTGCGGCGTCCTGGAGCCGCTGCTGAGCGTCAAGAGCAAGGAGGAGGTGGCCTGCGCCCTGGTGCACATCCTGCAGAGCACCGGCAAGGCCAAGGTACGCCCCGCCCCGCCCTGCCCCGCCCTGCCCCGCCACGCCCGCACGCCCACCGCACGCACGCGGTGCATTATGGGATGCAGGTCACAGGGGAGTGCTGCAGGGAGCTGGAAATGTGCGGGTTTGGTGGTGATGTGTTTTCTGTCTCTCTCTCTCTCTCTCTCTCTCTCTCTCTTTCATATTCCTCCCCCTCTCTGTTTTTTCTTTCTCCCCTCTCTTTTTCTCTTTATCCCTCTTTTTATCTTTCTCTTTATCCCTCTTTTTATCTTTCTCTTTTCATCTTCCCCTCCCTCCCTCTCTCCCCCTTCTCTCTCTCTCCCCTCTATCCCCTCCCTCCCTCTCTCCCCCTTCTCTCTCTCTCCCCTCTATCCCCTCGCTCTCTCTCCCCCTCCCCCTTCTCTCTCTCCTCCCTGTCTCTCTACCACTCCCACTTCTCCCTCTCCCCTCCCCCCCTCTCTCTCTCCCCCATCCCCCCTCTCTCTCCTCCCTCTCCCCCCCCTCTCTCTCTCCTCCCTCTCCCCTCCCCCCCTCTCTCTCCCCCTCCCTCTCTCCCCCCCCCTCTCTCTCTCTCCCCTCTCTCTCCCCCTCCTCCTCTCTCTCAGGACTTCCTGTCAGACATGGCCATGAGTGAGGTGGACAGGTTCATGGACAGAGAGCACCTGATCTTCCGCGAGAACACTCTGGCCACCAAAGCCATAGAAGAGTACCTCAAGCTTATTGGACACAAGTACCTCAAGGACGCCATAGGTAAGACCAGCCAGCTACAGGTACATGCCATAATTAAGAACAACCAGATACAGGTACATGTCATAGGTAAGAGCAGCCAGCTACAGGTACATGTCATAGGTAAGACCAGCCAGCTACAGGTACAAGCCATAATTAAGAACATCCAGCTACAGGTGCATGTCATAGGTAAGACCAGCCAGCTACAGGTACAAGCCATAATTAAGAACAACCAGCTACAGGTACAAGCCATAATTAAGAACAACCAGATACAGGTACATGCCACAGGTAAGAGCAGCCAGCTACAAGTACATGCCACAGGTAAGAACAGCCAGGTACAGGTGCATGTCATAGGTAAGAACAACCAGCAACAGGTACATGCCATAATTAAGAACAACCAGCTACAGGTAAATGCCACAGGTAAGAACAGCCAGCTACAAGTACATACCACAGATAAGAACAGCCAGCTACAGGTGCATGTCATAGGTAAGAACAACCAGCTACAGGTAAATTCTATAGGAAAGAGCATTCAGCTACAGGTACATGCCATAGGTATACAGAACCATCTACAGGAACATGTCATCTAAAGGAATGTGTCTACTGGGTTTTGGTTTGTTTCAGCACTTAAGTGCTTAATTCAATTGCTTATTGGTTAAATAGTCCACATCAATACAGAGATACTGCAAGAAAGAACTGACATCTTACAAATCAGCACACACAGCGCCCCCTTTAGGACTGGAGTTAAACCTGCAGGTGCTGCGGCCCTCTGGGACGGGAGTTTGAGATCCATGTCGTACAACCATTGCACATAAGAAACACAAGACATCACCGCACAATATTGATACCTCACAGAAAACAGAGTCAGGTCAATCAACAGCGTGATTGCGTGTGTGTTTGTATGTGTGTGGTGTGTGTGTGTGTGTGCGCGTGTGTGTGGTTGTGTGTGTGTGTGTTTGTGTGCGTGTTTGTGCGTGTGTGTGTGTGTGTGTATTGCCCGTAGGGGAGTTCATCCGGGCCCTGTACGAGTCTGAGGAAAACTGTGAGGTGGACCCCATGAGGACCCCGCCCTCCGTGCTGCCGGACCATCAGGCCAATCTCCGCATGTGTTGCGAGCTGGCGCTCTGCAAGATCGTCAACTCCCATTGGTCAGTTCCCTCTCCACTCACCTGACATGCCCAGTGCCCCTTTATGACATCACAGAGAAGGCCAGAATGAACACTGCTGCTGTTGTGAACAATGTGAGTGTGTGTTTGAGTATGTGTGTGTATATATGAGAGTCAGTATTTGCTTTATTTGAGATGTGCTTGTCCTCATGCTAGGTTTTTACATTTTTTTGGCTGGACCGCAACAGCAGGGCCAGCCCTATAAACGCGAATGTCTGTGACTGAGTGACTGAGTGAGTGATGAAGTTACACCATTGGTCGGCCGGATGAAGTGTGTTAGGTCTCGCCATATACTAGGTTTTGACCTGGTCTTGTTTGTGTGTGCTCATTTGTTAATATTGTCATCTTTCACTTCCTCTCTCAATCCCCCTCTCCACTTCTGCCTCTTTCTCCTTCCTTCTCTCTATCTCTCCATCACTCTCTCCTTCCTCTCACTCTCTTTTACTCACGTCCCTCCTCTGTTTCTCTCTCCCTCTTCTCTATCTCTCTGTCACTGTCCTTCCTTCTCTCTGACCCTCTGTCTCACACCCTCTCCTTCTCTCTCTCCCTGTCTCTATCGCTCAATCACTCTCTCCTTTCTTCACTCTCTCTCTCCTTCCTCCTCCCTCTCCTTCTCTCTCCCCCCGCCCCCCCCCCCCCCCCCCCCATGCCCCCTCCCCAGTGTGTTTCCGCGGGAGCTGAAGGAGGTCTTCGCCTCCTGGAGGGTGCGCTGTGCGGAGCGGGGGCGGGAGGACATCGCGGACCGCCTGATCAGCGCCTCCCTGTTCCTGCGTTTCCTCTGCCCCGCCATCATGTCCCCCTCGCTCTTCAACCTGACGCAGGAGTACCCCGACGAGCAGACCTCCCGCACCCTCACCCTCATCGCCAAGGTGGTGCAGAACCTGGCCAACATGTCCAAGTCAGTGAGCTTCTGCGGAGCGTTCACACCGCTGACCACTCTCAGCTCGGTCCGGTTCAGTTCAGCTCAACTCAGCCCTGTTCAGTTCAGCTCAGCTCGACCCGGTTCAGTTCAGCTCAGCTCGGCCCGGTTCAGTTCAGCTCAGCTCAGCTCAGCCCGGTTCAGTTCAGCTCAGCTCGGCCCTGTTCAGTTCAGCTCAGCCCGGTTCAGTTCAGCTCAGCCCGGTTCAGTTCAGCTCAGCTCAGCTCAGCTCAGCCCAGCTCAGCCCTGTTCAGTTCAGTTCAGCTCAGCTCAGCTCAGCTCAGCTCAGCTCAGCTCAGCTCAGCCCTGTTCAGTTCAGCTCAGCTCAGCTCAGCCCGGTTCAGCTCAGCTCAGCTCAGCTCAGCCCGATTCAGTTCAGCTCAGCTCGTTTCAGTTCAGCTCAGCTCAGCCCAGCTCAGCTCAGCTCAGCCCGATTCAGTTCAGCTCAGCTCGTTTCAGTTCAGCTCAGCTCAGCTCAGCTCAGCTCAGCTCAGCCCTGTTCAGTTCAGCTCAGCTCAGCCCGGTTCAGTTCAGCTCAGCTCAGCCCTGTTCAGCCCAGTTCAGCTCAGCCCGGTTCAGTGCAGCTCAGCTCGGCCTGGTTCAGTCCAGCTCAGTTTGGTTCAGTTGGGTTCAGTTCAGCCTGGTTCAGCTCAGTTTAGATTGGTTCAGTTCCGTTCATTTGATTTTGGTTCAGCTCAGTTTGGATTGATTCCATTTGGTTCAGTTCATTTTGGTTTTGGTATGGTTCAGTGCAGTTAAGTTCAGTTTGGTTTGGTTCAGTTCATTTTGGTTCAGCTCAGTTTGGATTGGTTCAGTTCGGTTCAGTTAAGTTCAGTTCAGCTTCTAGAACAGGCGTACATTCCTAAAACACATACCAACACAACTCGGCACGACAAAGTGCATGCTAAGCTGTAACAAATAAGACAACAGCTTAGATGATAAAGATTAAAGGAGGACTGTCTCCACGCAGGTTTATGAGTAAAGACGATCACATGAGCTTCATGAATGAGTTCCTGGAGATGGAGTGGGGTTCCATGCAGCAGTTCCTGTACGAGATCTCCAACCTGGACAGCGTCAGCAACGCCGGCAGCTTCGAGGGCTACATCGACCTGGGCCGGGAGCTGTCCATCCTGCACAGCCTCCTCTGGGAGGTCATGGCCCAGCTCAGCAAGGTGACCGCTGGCCGCCCGCCAACCCCCGCCAGCTCCTGCCCGACCGCCTGGGTACAGCCCTTACCATGACCCAACCCTAACCCAACCCTTACCATAATCCTAACCCAGTGATCTTCATTCCTGGTCCTGGAGAGCCTGTTGGTTTTTGTTTTCGCCTTAAATCAGCACGCAATTGAGACCCAAGAATTCAGGTGAGCTGTGTTATCGACCGCTTTAATTGATTAATTAAGTGCCAAGTAACAACAAAAACCAGCAGACCCTGCGGCTCTCCAGGACCAGGAGTGAAGATCACTGCCCTAACCCAGCCAGCGGCTGCTCGGGTCTGAACAATGACCGACTACTTATTATGGACCAATCACTGCACACTACTGACTGCGCACTACTGACCGCCTACTGAACGCTCACTACTGAACAGTGACAGACATTGTTCACAACCGACTGCCCAGTCCTGACCTCTGACCTACAGCTCACTACTGACTGTGGATAGTGCATTGACCTGAAGCTCACCGACTGGCCAGTGACCAACTGGGACTCATTTTCTATTTGAGAATTTTTAACTTAAATTATAATAAGTGCCCTCTGATCTCTTATTTTCTCCCTCTCTCTCTCATCCTTTCCTTCTCTCCCTTTCTATCTCTCTGTTCCCCTCCCCCACTCTCTCCATTCTCACCCATGTCTCTCTCCCCCTCCCTCCCCCTCTCTCTCTCTGTCCCTCTCTCTCTCTCCCTCTCCCCCCCTCCCCTCCCTCCCTCCCCCTCTCTCTCTTTCTGTCCCTCTCTCTCTCTCTCTCCCTCTCCCTCTCTCCCTCTCCCCCCCCCCCTCTCTCTCCCTCTCCCCCCCCCCCTCTCAGGACGCCATAATTAAGCTGGGCCCGTTGCCGCGGCTCCTGAATGACATCAGCATGGCCCTGCGGAACCCCCACCTGCAGCGCCAGCCCAGCCACCAGACGGACAGGCCCCCGCCCGAGAGACAGGTGGACCGGCTGCTCACCCGCCCGAACTTCAACCGGGTCGTCTCCTCGGACTTCCAGAGCCTCATGATGCGCGACCTGAACAGGTGCGACCGGACCGTGACCCTTGACCTTATTAAAGGCTAAATCCTGAGTTTTACCTGGAAAATGCTAGAAAACAACCATACAGTCATATCCGCGATAGACTGCCAATCTCTGTCGCCACGGATACATGCCTAATCCACGTTCTGCTGCTAACGACCGGCTAATTAAAACAGGAACGTCCCGCTGAGAACAGGGAACAGGGTGCCCCACCCCAAATTTGATTGATTTCCTCTAAAAACAAAATAACATAAAATAAATCAATTCCACGCTGCAGTTGCACACGCATGCTGTATGTAAATGTGTGGTTTTTTTTTTGGGATGGAACAGCCCATAATCCGTCTACCGGTCCCCACAGCTCCATAGACGTCTCCCGTCTGCCCTCCCCCACCTCCGGGCTCTCCGGAGGGGGGGTCATGTCCTCGCACCCGGGCCTGTCGGGTTTTTCGGAGCGGGACCTCGCCCACCGCGCCTCCAAAGACGTGTTCTACGTGACCCGCCCGCCGCTGGCCCGCTCCAGCCCCGCCTACTGCACCAGCAGCTCTGACATCACCGAACCGGACCCAAAGGTAGCGGAACCGCCGGGCCCAAACCCCCCGCACACCCGAACCCCCGGCCCCGCCCTGGCCCCGCCCCGCCGTGACATCACGTGTGACATCACCTGCGTGCATTTAATGAGCTCATCAGGCCACACGCACACGACAGGCACTTACTTCCCTTAAACAGGAAAGTAAGAACAACTTACTTCCCATAAACAGGAAATTGAGAACAACTTACTTCCCATAAACAGGAAAGTAAGAACAACTTACTTCCCATAAACAGGAAAGTAAGAACAACTTACTTCCCATAAACAGGAAAGTAAGAACAACTTACTTCCCATAAACAGGAAAGCAAGAACATACCTTTGGGTGAAAAGGTTTAATTTCTGAACAGATCTGGAGGACTGACCGGATGTCTGTAAGGGTATTCACAATAAATTTGTACATATGCATATCCCCATTCCAAATTTGGGAGAAATAATAATAATAATAATAATAATAATAATAATAATTTTTAATTGTAAATGTGCAACATAATATCCAGATGACCAAATCCTACAGTAGTGCACAGTATAAAAACTTTGTTGCCTTAAAGATAAAGAAGGAAGATGAAACGCTCCAGTGAGTCACACATATTAAATAGTGTTTGTTGTGTTGGTTCCTCCGTGTGGCCAGTATTAGGATGGCTCGTTTTGGAAGCACGCAGGGGAGGGGGGTGTGTAACTAACGCTGTTCCTGTGCCCCCCCCCCTTCCCCCCCCCCTCAGGTGCTGAGCGTGAATAAGAGCGTGTCCATGATGGATCTGCAGGACTCGCGCATGAACAGCATCTCCAACCTGCAGTCCGTGGGTGACATGCTCAACTCCTCCCAGGCCTCCATCGCGGGCCTGGGCAGCTTCGGGGGCCTGGGGGGCCCGCTGCGGGCCGGGGGCCGGCTCTCGGCCGGCTCGGGGGGCTCCAGCATGTCGGGGGGGCTGCGCCTGGGCCAGATGGGGGGCGGGACGGACTCGCTGTCCCAGCAGCAGCAGCAGCAGGCGGCAGCCATGCACTACCCGCTGTCCTTCCAGAACCCCCTCTTCCACCTGGCCAGCGACGGGCCGCAGCTGCACCCCCAGCTGCACCCCCAGGGCGGGGGCCGCGGCCAGCCGCCCCCGCCGCTCCTGCTGGCCCCCGAGCCCGACCCCTCCCACCCCGCCTACGTGCCGCCGTTCGGGCACGGCGGGTTCTCCCGCAGCGAGGACCTGTCTGCCCTGCGCCCCCCCGCCAGCCTGGTGCAGCCCAGCATCATCCACTCCCACAGCTACAGCGACGACTACACCCGCCAGAACCAGGCCGACTACGGCCGCCGACAGCTCTCCCTGCAGGTGCAGGTAGGGGGCGCTGCTGAGAGCCTGTGAGCGGTCTGCACTGAGTGGTCTGTAGTGAACAGTCTGTAGTGAATGGTTTGTAATAAGCGGTCGGTACTGAGTGGTCAATAATGAGCAGTCTGTAATAAGCAGACAGTTATGAGTGGTTAGTAATGAGAGGTCTGTAATGAGTGGTCAGTAAAGAGTGGTCAGTAATGAGCAGTCTGTAGTAAGCAGTCATTAATGAGTGGTCTGTAATAAGCAGTAATGAGTGGTCAATAATGAGCAGTCAGGACTGAGTGGTCAGTACTGAGCAGTCTATAATAATCAGTAGTGTGTGGTCAATAATGATCAGTCAGTAATGCACAGTCTGTAATAAGCAGTCAGAAATGAGTGGTCAGTAATTAGTGGTTGGTAGAGAGCAGTCAGTGGTGACTTGTCAATAGCGAGTGGTTATTAGTAAGTAGTCAGTACTGACTGGTTAGTAATGAGTGGCTAGTAGGGAATGGTCAGTAATGAGCGGGCAGTAGCAAATGTTCAGTTGTGAATGGTCAGTAGTAAGTGGTCAGTAGTGAATGGTCGGTAATGAGCCATCAGTAGTGAGCAGTCAGTAGTGAGTTGTCAGTAGTGAGCAGTCAGTAGTGAATGGTCAGTAGTGAGTGTATGTGTGTGTGTGTGTGTGTGTGTGTGTGTGTGTGTGTATGTGTGTGTGTGTGTGTGTGTGTGCGTTTATGTTCGACTGTGTATGCGCTCTGTTGATCCCCTATGAGTCCTTTCTTCATTTCTGCCCAGTAAATCCACACTGTCCACAAGTGATTAGGGAGCAGGAGACAGGCAGAGACACAGCTCAGTGCTGGAGTAAACCCATTATCTCTCCAACGGCAATGATCAGCTAATGCAATTAAGGCAATATCTGGCCCCTAATGTGTACAATTATTGACAAAAGCTGTTCTAACCTCATAAAAGCCTGATTTAACTATATTGACTGTTATAACCTGATAATCCTTCTGATTAAACTGCATAGACTGTTATGACCTTATAAACCCTCTGATTAAACTGCATAGACTGTTATGACCTCATGAACTCTCTGATCAAACTGCATAGACTGTTATGAACTCATAAACCCTCTGATTAAACTGCATAGACTGTTATGATCTCATAAACTCTCTGATTAAACTGCATAGACTGTTATGACCTCATAAACCCTCTGATTAAACGTCATAGACTGTTATGACCTCATAAATCCTCTGATTAAACGTCATAGACTGTTATGACCTCATAAACTCTCTGATTAAACTGCATAGACTGTTATGACCTCATAAACTCTCTGATCAAACTGCATAGACTGTTATGATCTCATAAACTCTCTGATCAAACTGCATAGACTGTTATGACCTCATAAACTCTCTGATCAAACTGCATAGACTGTTATGATCTCATAAACCCTCTGATTAAACTGCATAGACTTATGACCTCATGAACTCTTTGATCTCTTTCCTCCAGGAAAACATGCAGCAGCAGCAGATGATGATGATGGGCATGTCTCCGCAGACAGGCGCCTCCCCTTCCTCGGTGGCCACGCCCCCCTCCACTGTCCACCCCAACCGGCAGGGCTCCATCGCCCCGCCCCCTTCCCAGCGCTCTAAGTCTCAGGCTGCCCACCAGCTGTCCGCCAGCTCCGCCGCCAGCTCCACCCCTCCGACTAAGCCCCGCCCCCAGAGCGGGAACCTCCTCCAGTCGCCCGAGTCCAGCTTCGGGGGCCGGCAGCCGGCGCCGCGACAGCAGCTGTCCGTCAAGGACAGCCCCGCCCCCGGCTTGCCGCACCAGCAGAGCTCGACCAGGGAGCCGCAGGCGTCCCAGGGGCCACAAGGGGGCTCCACCCAGAACACGCCCCAGTCACAGCCCTCCCAACAGCCAACGCCACAGCAACAACAACAGCAGCAGCAGCAGCAGCAGCAGCAGCAGCAGCAACAACAGCAACAGCAACAGCAACAGCAACAGCAACAGCAGCAACAACAGCAGCAACAACAACAGCAGCAACCACAGCCGCAGCAACAACAGCAGCAGCAGCCGCAGCAACAGCAGCCTGCGCAGCAGCACCTGCTCAAACCCACCGCAGCCAAGCAGGTGAGCAGGCAGGCGTCCGCTTCCGCTCAGCAACCGGGCAAAAACACAAAAAAGCCTAGCCCCGTTGCCATGGAAACGCGCATCGGCAGTCTGCCGACCAACCGCCGACACTCAGCCCGAAGGCAGCGACGGCCCTCCTTTAGCCAACACGACACCCCTGCAGGATGAGTCCCCATTAACCCGGTCACGTGGTTTACGGCCCTGGACTGCTTTTTATTGCAGCTCTTCTTCCCCACAGTAAATTGAATCCTCTGAGCGAACATTTACTCATTAGCATAGCGCTAAGAGCCGGCCTACTTGGCTTTATAAAATTAGCATTAGTGTTGTTGTTAATCTTCCTACTCTTGGTAGCTGGTACACGCTAACATTAGGTAGCAGTTGTTCAACTGGAAATAAAACTCATTTCCAGTTGAATAACAGCATTTCTGGTTATTGCGTTGAGTTTACGGCGTTGGCAAAGCACTTTGAAAGTTATGTTGTTATGTAGGAGCCGTTAGCACTGTGAAACCTGGCGTGTGCTGGCTGCGAGGAGAGAGCACTTTGATTTGTTTCTGGAAGGACGGCCTTAAATAGCCGTTCAAGGTCAACTCTCCACAGGCTGTGAGGCGTCTGCCTTATTCTCCCTTTCTAATGTCTCCGAGAACCTCATTTCCTCCCCGTTTCCTTCAGGTGAAATATACCGTTTTCACAGCGAGGCTTGCCTGGTGAAGGTGCGCTGTCATGCTCCGGTCGTGTTCCCCCGGTTAATCTATTTTTGTCGGCCATTTTGGGTGTGTTTCTAATGCGTGACGAAGCAGCGGGTCGTGTTTTGGGATCTAATCTGCTGGGCTGCACCACTGTTTTGCTTTCGGGTTTACAGGAAATGCTAGGGATGATTACACAGGGTCTGCAGTACGCAGGACAGTGTGAACGGATGGGAACACTGTGCCGTAGGTGGTGATGTCTGTCATTCTTAAAATACGGAAGCAAGGCATCTTGGTCCATGGGATAGTCACAGATGCTTTAGACCCATCAGATACTCAGCTCCTAATTCTTATGGCAGAATAAGTGCGTGAATATGGACTTAATCATGGAAAACAATGTTGGCTCTGACATGGATTTTCCTTGACGTCTGTCCCCTCCCCCCACCAATACCCAATCCCCCCCCCCCCCCTCGAACGACAGGGCTCCTCCCCCTCCACCCTGAACCCACCCACGGCGGCTAACGAGCGGACCGTGGCGTGGGTGTCCAACATGCCCCACCTCTCGGCGGACATCGAGAGCTGCCGCCCGGACCGCGAGGACTTCAAGCTGAAGGAGTACTCCAAGAGCATGGACGAGTCGCGGCTGGACAGGGTCAGTGCCGCCCGCCGTCCCCTCGCCTGTCCCGCGCGGTTCTGGTCTCGGTGACGGGCGGAGAAATCTCAACAGCGCACGAGCAGCGAAAGAGAGACAGTGATTGGAGATAGTGATAACAGATAGCGATAAGATACAGTGACAGAGTTAGCGATTAGAGATATCGATGAGATAACTATTAGAGATAGCAATAAGAGACAATGATAAGAGATAGCGATAAGAGATAGTGATTAGAGATAGCGATAAGCGATAACTATAAGAGATAGCAATTAGCGATAGCGATAAGATGGCATTGGTCATTCCACTAATTGAATTAGCGAGTCTTTGGCCTTTTTTTTTTTTTTTAGTTTAAATATATATTTTTTCTGGCTTTTTCAGATTTATTGGACTGGACCATGTAGAGAGACAGGAAGGAAGGGGTAGCGAAAGGGGCAGGAGAGACAGGATATGATTCAAATGGTGCGGCCTGTAATGAGGAGGTGGTCAGTGCTCTACGGTCTGTGCCACGAGTCGCCTTACTAGTACTCAGACCTGAGTGGTCCCTCATTCCTGGCTGCCGTTCTGCTCTTAATCAATGTGTACCAACTGTCCTGCTGTCATGATGAGATCAAGGGAATGTGTGGCCTGCAGACACAGTGGCATCGGGGACTGATAATAATTAATAATTCTCACTCTGCTATCACTAGTAATTTATGCTGTAATTACAATGTCATTGAATTACATTTTGTTCATGCTGTTTTAATTCAGTTGTTAATGTAGTTTGCGTTGCTTTAACGTTGTAAATATCGGTTAATTTTATTGACTGTGTGGGCCGTCTTTGCCCACCAAGGGACTGGTGTTGGCTGGAAGTACGGGCACTGTGCATCGGACAGCGCGTTAGCAAGCGTCAGTGTTTTCTGTGCTTGTCCCTCACAAATAAACCCATAAATGAAGTCAATGAATAAATAAATGAAGCCTGGTAAGTTGGCTTGATTGATGGGGGAGCAGGGCGGTGCCGATTGGGCTGGATGGCTCGAACGATAGCATGCTCAGCGGTGGATTTTCTGTGAATCAGAATTCACAATTGAGCAACTTCCCTCTGCCTCCCTCTCTTTCTGTCCTCTGTCTCTGTCTGTCAATCTTCCCCTCATCCCTCTCTCTCTCCCTCTCTTTCACTCTCTCTCTTTCGCTCTCCCTCCTCACTCCATTTCTTTCTCTCTCCCTTCTTTTCTTGCACCCTCTCTTTCCTCTTACCTCCCTCCCTCTTTCTCTCCGTCCTTCCATCTCTCTCATCCTCCTTCCGCCTTCCTTCTCTCTCTCCCTCCCTACTTTTGTCTTACCCTCCCTCCTCTCTCTCTTCCTCCTCTGTCTCTCCCTCTTTCTCTCCCTGCCTCCCACCCTCCTCTCTCTCTCTCTCTCTCTCTCTCTCTCTGTCCCCCCCCCCCCCCCCCCCCTCAGGTGCGGGAGTACGAGGAGGAGATCCACTCCCTGAAGGAGCGGCTGATGATGTCACACCGCAAGCTGGACGAGTACGAGCGACGCCTGATGAGTCAGGAGCAGCAGACCAGCAAGATCCTGCTGCAGTACCAGAACCGGCTGGAGGACAGCGAGCGCAGGCTCCGGCAGCAGCAGGTGGAGAAGGACTCCCAGATCAAAGGGATAATCAACAGGTAATCCCAAACGAAGGGGGGGGGGGGGGGGGGGCTCTCTTCCACCTGAGCCAAGCAGACTGACTCCGCGCACACGCACCCTGTGTGTTCTTTATTCATTCCCCCCCAAAACAAAGCCTAACTTCCTGCTGGTCGACTTTCATGCACCAGCCGCTTCCTGGTTTCCGACCAATCACGGGTCTTCATTTTTGACTGTGTGAAATTCAGCAAAGACGGGGGGGGGGGGGGGGGAGGAATTCGGTTTTACGTCTCCAGGCCATCTGACGACCTCTGTTCACTTGGCGATAAAGAATAACAACAGACAATAAATGGGCAGAAGGTGGAGTGGAGTGACCCATTACCCTTATTAATTACTTCATTGATAAATTGATTAAACAGGCTACATTGTGCAGTGCCTGCTGAAACCCAAGCCTTTTCTTTTTTTAGGCTGTCTTTATAAAAGGTGCACTTTATGAAAGGCTGTCTTTATGAAAGCAGTAAGTGCGGGGTCCCAGTGCTTTCCCACCTCAGTAGTTAACTTTCCGGGTGCCATCTTGTCAACCTTCTCAAAAGACTCATCACGCAAAGTGTGTTCATTTAGGATTTTTTTTTAAGGTTTTGTTGTGACTTGTGTTCGGATAATTTTTCGTGGAGCCTAGAAGGATGTATGTGTTTACAACCCTTTATTTGGGCTGTGGGTTCAAATAGCTGCCTAGACATTTATTTTAATTTATTTTGGTGACAATTCAGTGACACACCCAGTGTTTTATTTGGAAAGGTTTATTTCAAAAGCAGATGAGATTCATCAAATTTTACATTGGTGCACTTGCTACCTATTAAACGTAGAGCAATAGACATATGACTATACGCTGCTTGTCCAATATACAGTCTGGGACCGTGCGTCTGTGGTGATATGGTGCAAATATGACCATCAGCGGTGCATTTTCACGACGTGTTTCTGTGAAATGAACGCATCGGGCGCTGAGAAATTCAGCTCGATGCCAGAAGCACGCACCTCTTCCCACGCATACCTCGCACAGCAATAATCCACGAGTCCTCCCTTAACAGAACTGTGAGGAATGGCGAAATAAAATTGGAGACAGTTTCGGATCTTTGATCTGATTGGTTGTCGTGCCGCGTTCTCCTGTCCTTCCGGTCGCTTCGCTGCCTTGCGGATACGAAGAGTCGACTGAACGGGAGGCGATTGCAAATTCGCTCCTCGTCGGAGAACGTGTGGCTTCACCCTTAGGCTGGAAACATATGCACGTGCCCGGCGGACACTTCGAGCTACGCAAAATCGACTCCGCGCGTCGTCGCGATGTAAAATGTTCGTCACCTGCAGTTCTTAACGCGACGCAAGCGTGAGCTGCAGTGTCAGGCGTGGCAGCGAGGGGGCGCCACAGCAGGTAACAACGGGATGGAGCTGCCTTCTTGGATTTGCGCTGTCTTCCGCTCAGTCTTTCAGTACTGTCCTACATCGCCCCCTTGTGGCCGTTTGCAGCACGTCAGCCCCGGCGGTGTCGCTATCCCTAGTCGCCATGACTACGCGCGACCTTGGGCCAAAGCAATATCAGTCGCGTGGTCGGCGTCGGCAGGTACCCCGCCGTGTCTGACGTACACCGTTAAAAAAACGTGCTGCGACCTTAGCGAGAATCTGTTATTCCACAATTTTGACAGCAACGTAAGATGCACACTTTTAGTACTGTTCTGGAGCGCTGTTCTGGAGCGCTGTTCTGGAGCGCTGTACTGAAGCGCGCTCTGTCGGGTTGCTCCAGCGCCGCGTTCGTGTCCTGCGGCGCGATCGATGGGAAGGACCAAGCTTCCGTCCGGTTCGCGGTCTGAGCGGCCATTTTAAGTCGTGGGAAACGGATTCGAAAACCGCCGTTGGGTGACTGGCCCAGGATAAAGCTGTTAAAGGTTTGAAGAGACGCCTTCGGCGCCGTGACGAGAAGTCCAGTTTCATTTTATTTTGTACTTTGATTCGCGGGCGAGAGGCGTCGGTGAGATGAACCCGCCGTCGGAACAGACCTCCGCGTTGGAGCGCGGTTGCCGCGGTAACCGAGCCTCCGCTTCTTCGCGGTCTCGGCTTTAGTTTTTTTTCTTTTCTTTTCTTTTTTTCTTTTCTTTCTCCTGCAGGGGGAAAAGAAACGAGGTGGGTTTTTTTTTTCTTTTCTTTCTTTTTTTTTCATCAAGCGCCGAGAGTGCAGTGAGAGAAGTGACTCACGGTTTGGAGCCCGTCTCTCCCCGCGGCTAAAAGGAGACGCCGCCCGCGGTTCTCCAACGCTCGTCTTATTGCTCTGGGGAAAAAAAAGGCCGCGAGAACGACGCAAGAAGAACACGGAAAACTCCCGCTTGTTCAGCGGTCGTGCTGCGACTGTGTGAGTGTGTGCGTGTGTGTGTGTGTGTGTGTGTGAGTGTGTGCGTGTGTGTGTGTGTGCGACTGTGTGAGTGTGTGTGCGTGTGTGTGTGTGCGTGTGTGTGTGTGTGTGTGAGTGAGTGTGTGTGCGTGTGCGTGTGTGAGTGTGTGTGTGAGTGTGTGTGTGTGTGTGTGTGTGTGTGTGTGTGTGCGTGTGTGTGTGTGTGTGTGTGTGTGTGTGTGTGTGTGTGTGTGTGTGTATGTGTGTGAGTGTGTGTGTGTGTGTGCATGTGTGTGTGTGTGCGTGTGTGTGTGTGTGTGTGTAAAAGCACGATGAATAAAGCGCTTGGCAGTGGGGTCACTGCTGCAGAATCCGCACAGATTGGTGCCTGATACTTGGCCTGTGTACGTGCAGCCTGTGGCTGTGTGTGTGCTAGCAGTATTCCAGAGAACACACACACACACACACACACACTCACTCACACAGATGCATACATAAACACATACAAACACGCATACACTCTCACACACACACACACACGCACACACTCACACAGATGCATACATAAACACAGACAAACACGCATACGCTCTCTCACACACACACACACACACGCTCACACAGAAACACACACACACACGCACGCTCACACACATCTGACAAATACCAATGACAGCTAGACAGACAGGTGCATTCTGGGACTCTTCGTGGGATGACACCGCTGCCTTAAACCGCACTGGGGTGGAAGTGCATTCGTAGAAGCGATGCATTCTGCATTTACTGGTTTATTTATGACAGAATTCTCAGTAACCCCCCCCCCCCTTCCCCCCTCACCTCCTATTGACATAAAACCACTTTGCCAGGATTACAGCGCCAGAGCAGCCATTTTGA
Organism: Anguilla anguilla; assembly: GCF_013347855.1. Classification (NCBI taxonomy): domain Eukaryota; kingdom Metazoa; phylum Chordata; class Actinopteri; order Anguilliformes; family Anguillidae; genus Anguilla; species Anguilla anguilla. The sequence goes on from NC_049208.1 coordinate 52,997,967, forward strand.
AGGCATAATTTCGCGTTGAAGCTGAACGAAACGTTCGTTTTTTTCCCCGCGTGTGCGACGGGTGAACACTGTGTGAACCTTAGCCGTTAGGAGCTGAGAGAAGGGTGAGTGTGTGTGTGTGTGTGTGTGTGTGTGTGTGTGTGTGAGTGTGTGTGAGTGTGAGTGTGTGTGAGTGTGTGTCGCGCGGCTGTTGATGGAGAGCTCCGCTTTATCTGGACTGTGCTGCCATCCTCTGTTTTTTGTTTTTTTTTTCCTTTCTTTCCTTTTCCATCCACCACTCGCAGTTGAGGGGCACTCAGTAACCATGGCAACAAGGGCAAAGCCGGCTGCTTTGAGGTGCCGAGCGCGCGGTAGCTTCCAGGATCCGTGTCCATGGCAACCATTCTCGTAATCACGGGACGCACCACCCACCGCCCCCAATCCCTCCCCCCCCCTCAGCACAGGCGTGCCTGTCCTGGGATGAACCCATCTTTTACTCCCCAAATCGCAGCACCCGCAACGCCTCAAAGACTCATGGGAAATTTTCTGCAGAGGTTTTTTTTTTTTTTCTCCCCACTTTTTTGCTGCACTCTAGAAGCAACATTTATTTATTCATTTATTTATTTATTTTTTCCAAAAACCAGAATCGCGGCAATCGAAGGGTTTCAAACCAACAACCCGCTGGTGAGGCGCAGCGGATGGCCTGCGATCCCATAACCTCTCGCTGTCAAATCCGTAACACTAGCCTGTGTATATATTCTGTCTGTCAGTGAATATTGTACAGGTATCAGGAGGTGTCGAACCATGTTTGTATGTGGCAAGAGGCGTGTTTCCGGCACGCCGTAACGTGTGTGAGGAAGTGAAGCAGTTCATGAATGTTAAATGCTTTTCTGCGCTGTGGGGTGATGTGTTCATATAAATGACTTGTATTCGTGCATATAAGCTCACGCACTCACTCGTGCACACACACACTCACACGCATGTGCGCACTTACGCGCACACACATAGTAGCTAATATATGTAGTAGTTGCCTGAACAATACATTTTATTTTATTATTGCTTTGTCTTGAATTAGAAGTTATGGACTTAACTGTTAATAATATAATTGGTGCAATATTAATTTATTTATGCTGAAGTGCATTGGGGTTGTCTTTTATCTCCTATTATATAGCATTTGTGTATGAAAGTGACTGAAAAGTATATTTGACATACACGTTATCAGAAATGATTTTAAAATATATGAGTTTATTGTTTTGTATGTTTAAGGTGAGCTTGACTAGGCTGCCAGTTGTGGGTTTTTTAGAAGTCATTTGGGAACTGCTCTCTAGGTTTCACTTGCCCTCAGTGCCCTTGTAAAGCTGTGCTTCTCTGCCACACCGGGTCTAAGGTTCGAGAACCAGCTGTGATACAGAATTTCCAGAATGTTCCCAGTAGCACTTTACTTTACTGTTTGGGGGGTCACTTCTGTTTCAGTTCCAGAAACAAACTGAAATTTGGTTAATGAATCGGAAAATAAACTGTCATAAATATTCTATCTGGATTTCTCACTTAACTGTTTGAATTTAAATTAGTTCCATGCGTTTGTTGACCTGAAATGGAGTCGACCCCAGCTCTTTAAAAAAAAACGGGTTAACCTTTTATGTTTCTAACCTTTGACCTCTATGACAGCGGATGCAAAATTCTGCAGCCAGCTCCTGATCTGGTCCGATTCCCGGCTGTGGAGTTATAACTGTTTTCTAGCGGTAACACGGCAACACGGCACGGTAACGGTAACACGGCACGGTAACAGTAACATGGCAACACAGCACGGTAACGGTAACACGGCAACACAGCACAGTAACGGCAACACAGCACTCCAGTAAAAGTGTTGCTCAAGCTTTTTTTTTTTTCCTTCTACATTTCTTTGGTCATGTGATGCTGTGATGCGTTTATGACACTGTCATTGGTTTTGAAATATTGCTGCGTCGCGTGGAAAAAAAAAATGTCTCTTTGTATTTTGGATTCTTTACTTCCTTTAACTTGTGAAAGAACACGTGACTGTAAACCTATTACTGGAATAAAACACGCAAATACGAACGTTTGAAAACCTCACCTGTGGACTTATTTTTTATTACCAATGTTATATATCAACACGGCGAATGCAACATGTTGTGAATCACTGAACCGCGACAGTGAAGGTATTGTTTTGATTTTAGTGATTTGAAATGAAAAACAATGCGGTTTATATTTAAAAAAAAAAAAAATTATTGTAATGATGCCATCGACTAAACTAGCGACCTGAGGTTTTCGACTTCCTGTATCCGGCATTAGAGATCGTGAAAAACGTGTGTGACATCACCCACCTTCAGTCACCTGATGGTGGTGCTCTGGCATGCAGTTTACAGCACCCAGTGTTATTTTTGGGCATTTCTGTTGATTGACACAATCAACCAGTAACAGTAATAAATAACAGATAGGGAGTCTATAGCATGCTGGCATACAGTGGGGTTACAGATATGCCTTTCAAACTGCCGTTTACATGAAGCGTGGACGGTTAATGATTGGTCAAAATGAAGCGGCAGTTAAGCCATTCCCTGCACCCCGGTTGTATTGAACACACGTCGATGTGGCTGCATCCTCACAACTAGACATTCGGCAAAAATTAAATGGAGAAAAAAAGGGTTAAAGTGTTGATTGTGCTAAGCCCTGTCTTTGAATTGACAGTTCAGTAAATTGCTGCAGGAACATCATTTATTTTCGATCTTAGATATTATTCTACACATTTTTTTTTTCCACTTCCTACATATTTCTTTGGTTAAAGAAAGAAAGTGGGGAAATGTCTGTTCCTGTCCGCTATCCCATCCTCTAAATTTGATTGGTCAGGTTGCATGAGGGGCCTCTGATGTCACTCAAAGAGTCTACGAGTCAGCAAGCCCCGCCCCCCAATCCCCCCCCCGTGGCAGCATGAGTCAGCAAGCCCCGCCCCCTCTGCTAGCGTGCCGTGCCGAGGCAGTTTGAGGTGCGGACGCGGGAAACGGTCTCAAAAGCCGCTACCGCTCCCCAGCGGGAGTCGCCCTGAGGGGGCCGTAGCACGGATGACTGAACATACGCACGAAACAACCACCCCCCCCCCCCCTTTTCCCAAAATGGCAGTGGGACCCCCTGTGAACAGAACGGCAGCAGAGAGGGTAATGATCTGGATACACTCTGTTCGGCTGGTTGATTTTGAGGATGCCATCGCGGGGGGGGCTGCCAACATCTGAAAAGCAGAAGAAGAAAAAAACAGATCTAAAAATGGAAACTCTCAAATCCGGTCCCTGGAGAAAAGAGGATTTCAGTTTCCATGAAATTCTATTTCTGTTCCATTCCAGGGTGGTGTGACGCACATGCGCTAATTTTGGATTAGCCAAGGCTAATCCAGACATTTTCCACCATATCGGAGGCACGGTTGATCTCACGTGTCACAAGCCCCGCCCCCTCTCTGTGACAGCGTCAGTCAGCAAGCCCCACCCACTCTCTGTACCTGCATCAGTCAGGAAGTCCAGCCCTTCAGGCTGCGTTAACTGGGTACCTCCCAATCTTTCTGTATGGGAGGAATCTTACACTAATGGAATAGTCAGCCTAGCCATTGTATTAACCTATCTCTCTCTCTTTCCCTCTCTTTCTCTCTTCCTCTTCCTCCCCTCTCCCACTCTCTCCCTCTCCCCCCCCCCCCCTCCCTCTCTCCCTCAGTGAGAGCCAGTGTGGTTTGGGATGGAATAGGATGGGATGGTTTTGGATGGGATGTGATGGGATGGTTTGGGATGGGATGATATGTGATGGTTTGGGATGGTATGGGATGGACGGGGTGGTTTGGGATGGTTTGCCATGGGATGGGATAGAATGGTATGGGATGGTATGGGATGGGGTGGTTTGGGATGGTATGGGATGGGATGGTTTTGGATGGGATGGTTTGGGATGGTATGGGATGGATGGTTTGGGATGGGATGGGATGGTTTGGGATGGGATCGGATGGTTTGGGATGGTATGGAATGGGATGGTTTGGGATGGGATGGGATATGTGATGGTTTGGGATGGGATCGGATGGTTTAGGATGGTATGAAATGGGATGGTTTGGGATGGGATGGGATGATATGTGATGGTTTGGGATGGTTTGGGATGAGATGGTTTAGGATGGTTTTGGATGGTATGGGATGGGGTGGTTTGGGATGGTTTGGGATGGGATGGTTTGGGATGGTTTGCGATGGGATGGTTTGGGATGGGATGGGATGGTATGGGATGGTTTGGGGTGGGATGGGATAGTTTGGGATGGTTCGGGATGGGATGGGGTGGTTTGGGCTGGGATAGGATGATATGTGATGGGTTGGGATGGTATGGGATGGGATGGGATGGAATGGGATGGTTTGGGATGGGATGGGATGATATATGATGGTTTGGGATGGTATGGGATGAGATGGTTTAGGATGGTTTTGGATGGTATGGGATGGTTTGGGATGGTATGTGATGGGATGGTTTGGGATGAGATGGTTTAGGATGGTTTTGGATGGGATGGGATGGGATGGGATGGAATGGGGTGGTTTGGGATGGGATGGTTTGCGGTGGGATAGTTTGGGATGGTTCGGGATGGGATGGGATGGTTTGGGATAGTTTGGGATGGTTCGGGATGGTATGGGATGGTTTGGGGTGGGATGGGATAGTTTGGGATGGTTCGGGATGGGATGGGATGGTTTGGGATAGTTTGGGATGGTTCGGGATGGTATGGGATGGTTTGGGATGGGATAGTTTGGGATGGTTCGGGATGGGATGGGATGGGATGGTTTGGGATGGGATAGTTTGGGATGGTTTGGGATGGTTTGGGATGGGATGGTTTGGGATGGGATGTTGGTGTATCGGTGCTAACCCCCGTCTCTCCTGATCCTAGGCTAATGGCTGTGGAAGACGAGCTCAGAGGGAGTGGCATGCCTGAAATCAAGCCCAGAATGTTCGCTGATCAGGTCTGTCCTCCTGTCTGTCCGTCTCCCTGTCTCTCCGTGCCCGTCTGTCTCCGTCCTTCTCTCGCCGTGTTCGTAAATATTGTTTTCAGAGAGCTTCTGCTGCGTCTGCTACCTCTTTCTGTCAGTGCGACTGCCCGCGTGCGTGTGTGAGATTGTCTGTCTCGTCTTTTCCGAACCACCCAGAACCGTCTCCCTGTCCCTGTCTGTCTGTCTGTGCGTCCACCCACCCGTCTGTCTGCGTTTGGGTGTGCACGTGCCTCTCCTCTTAGATGATCTGATTGGACCGCTTCCAAGATCAGGCTCCTCCTCTTCCCCCCCCTCCCAAGGCCTGTGCCATTGGGTCCTGAATGAGCTGCTTGGCCTCATTTTCCCATCATCCATCTCGGGGCCCCACCCCCCTCTTCGGGCTCCGCCCCTTTCAGTGCCAGGCCCTCCCTGGCCTCGTTGGCATGGCTGAACCGCTGCCGGCGTGTGGCGAGAGTCAGCGCCACATCAAAGGGACTTTACCCCCCCCCCCCCGACCCAAAAATGGGCGGGATTAAATCCATCTCCTTGCCACCTTCGCTGCCAGACAGCCAGGATATGTGGGATCGCATCCGGATCACTGATGTGGAGCAAAAGGGGTGGGATTGGAGGTGTGGCCAGTGCTTCCACGATGTGGGCATGACCCCAGGCAGAAGCTACTTCCTCTTTGGTCGTCGTGCCACTGCGGGGGAGAGGGGGGGTTAAAGGTCACACACTACATCACTAAAAAGAAAAGATTGTAGTCCAGACAGAGGCTGACGTGGTCTCTTGATTCATGTGTGCCTTTCTTGTAATGATTTTGTCTGTCCTTTCCACAACCTGGATTTAAAAATATTGTTCATATGTATAGTATATTATATATGAGTATATTTTTTAAGCTTGACATAGAAAGATTCCCTAAGAGTCAACAACGAGTGTGGTGTGAGGAGGAGTGTGTTTACTGAGCTACAGCTACACAAGTGCACATGCTTCTGTGAGTATGTACCTGTGTGTGTGTGTGTGTGTGTGTGTGTGTGTTAGAGGGAGCGAGAGAGAGAGAGACTGTGCATATCCAGACTAACACCCGACTACTGTACGCAACTCCACCGTATAATCTTCAGGTCTGTCTTTTTTTAAAAGATCTCTATTTGCACAGAGATCTAGAGTCCACATCTAGAAGTTGTTGCTGAGCAATTCATTAGTTTCTTATTATTTTTCAGTTATTTTGCCGCTCGTAATTCAGATTTTTGAGCCGCGATGCTTTCATATCATTCTGAAAACACAGAAAATCTTACTGAATATTGCCGTGAGTAGGTGAGGACATTCTGCTCACGATAAAATGCTCTCTGAAGGAGAAAACCACACTGCATCCTGGGAGATGTAGCCAGGTGTGTGTTAGAACATCGGCAGGGTGTCGTCTGCTGTTTAGGCCTGTGAGCTTTGGTCTTGCTGTCCTTTAAGTCTGTTCGTTCTGTGTACGCCCTGCAAATTCAGACCCCGACCACCCCCGTGTCTCATTGCATTCTCTGGTTCTGCGTCTGTTTTATGTCATATGATCGAATGTGTCGGCGTGCCTTTTCATTTCATATTTTGAAAATGCAAGTGTTTCTGTTTTGACGTGTCTGTGAGCTCGGGTTGGTTTTTCAATGTGTCTCTGAGTTTGGTTTGTTTTATATGCGTCTGTGAGTTTGGTTGGTTTTATATTTGTCTGTGAGTTTGGTTGGTTTTATATTTGTCTGTCAGTTTGGGTTGTTTTTTTATGTGTCTGTGTTTGGTTTGTTTTATATGTGTCTGTGAGTTTGTTTTGTTTTTTATGTGTCTGTGAGTTTGTTTTGTTTTTTATGTTGTTGATACAGTTGCTGAGTTTGTTTTTTATGTGTCTGTGAGTTTGGTTTTATATGTGCCTGTGAGTTTGATTTGGTTTTCTACATGTCTGTGAGTTTGGTTTTATATGTGTCTGTGAGCTGGGTTTCTGTTTTGAATCGTCAGTTTTACTTGTTCGTTTGCGTCTTAGTTGACTGTTTCTCTGTCTTCCCCTCATGCTCTCGCTCTCTTTCTCTCTTTCTCTCTCTGCTGGTGTTTGCACATATCCCTGTCCCTCTCTCTCCCTCTCTCCCTGTCTCTCTCTCTGTCACTCTCTCTCTCTGTCTGTTACCCGAGAGAACGCTCCATGTGCGATCGCCCGCCCGCGTCCGTGCAGCCTCACCTCGGCATGTCTTTATCACCATGACCTCTGACCCTTGACCTCTGACACCTCTGACCAGAGAGAGAGAGACTGAGGGGGAACCATCCGACCACAGTGTTCTTAAGCAGCAGAGCATGCGGACTGCATGCGCTCGAGGGGAGGGTGGGGGGTCGGGGGGAAACGCCCGCTTTCCGCACCACTCGTCACGTGACACCCTCAGCCTCATTTCCCCCCCGGCCCCTCCCCCTTTCCTTGGCATGGCTGCTTTCTGATTGGCCGGTAGGCCGGCTGTGTGTGTGTGTCGGGGTGGGGGGGGGGGGGGGGGGGGGGGGGGGGGAGCTGCGGCATGGTCGTGATGCTACGGCTGCATTCTTTAGTGAGCGTGTGCGGCTTCTCTTAGCGTCCTGTGCGTGCGTTTCGTGTGCGTGAGCGTGCTTACCGCTGGGTTATTTAACAACCCGCACACCACCACCACCCCCCCCCCCCTCCACTGTTCCCATGTCTTCTCCTGCACAGACACACACACCCCCGTCCCTCTTGTCTTTCCTCTTTGTGTTTACGAGATACGGTGATTTCTCTTAGGGGAGGCCTCAGTCCATCCTAGTGCAGCCCCGCTTCGCACCCGTCCCATCCCGAATACAAAGGTAATACCCCAATCAGTCCATCTGTGATCCCCCCCCCACCATGCCGCCGCAAGCTCAACGCACACACGCAGCCATGTCTGTCACACCCCACACACCCCCCCACCCCCCCTGCCACACACCGACTCTCGCTCACACACCCAACCGACCCATGACTGACTGACCCACCGAACGAACAAACAACCGACTCTTACCCACACTCGCGCCCGACCGACTCTCGACTGACCGACCAACCGACCAATCGACTGGCCTAGCCAGCAGACCGGACCGGGACATTTTTTCTAGCTCTCGTTTCTGTCCTGTGAAGCTGCTGAATCGATCTTTGTGAAAAGTAATCGACCGCTCTACTTCGTTTTTTAAGCTACTTTTAATTTCTTTATTTATTTATTTTTGGGGTATTTTTTTCTATGGTAGCGTACCTTTATTGGCTTCACGGTATACCCAAATTGCGGAACCTGTGAGCACGTTTATTTTTGCGTCTGTCAATCTGGAGCCAAAATATTTAATTTAAATAATTCTCGGAAGATTCCGGATCGACTGCGGCCTGGGGGGGTGGGGTGAGAAGGGGCGGAGCCAGGACTGTCGAAGTGGGCGGGACACGGGAAAAGAGGGCCCTGACTGACACACTGACTCCTATACAGACGGACAGATGCGGAGGCTTCCCATAATGCTTTGCAGTTAAGCTAGTGTCTCTCAGACATCAGTGGTACTCCAGTGTGTAGTTTTTTTTTTGAGTATGTTTTGTTGTTCTTAATTTCAGTTATTATTCTTTTTTGTTAGCTCAACAACGTTTAAAAGTACTTGCTATGCAAGCTCTCCATCTGTCTTCCATCCTTCTGTTTCTTTCCATTTGAAATAAATTTTGGCGTTAAAAATGAGGTGGGGGCTGGGGGGGGCAGGTTAAATAAACTTTGCGATGTCCTCCAGTACACATTCTTTCCTTTGAAACTGTCTCACACACACATACACACCTGCATGCGCGCACACACACGCACACACTCGCGCAAACATAGACACATAATGCAGACACGTTCTAAAATGTGCACTGACGAGCAGACAGAAAGACAGGAACAGAGATTGGGTCAAAAAATATAGACGCATGTGGACACACACACACGCACACACACACATACGCACACACACACATGCACGCACGCACACTTGACAGATACAACTGGGCCCTCTGCGACTGAAAGTACTGTCTTCTCGTAGACTAAATGACTGACTGACCGAACTCAATGTACACATGTGCACTCCCAAACCGACACAATCACACACACATAATCACATGCACACAATGACACACACACAATCACCCTCAATCACACACATACACACACACGCACGCATGCACACCCACACACACACCCACAACTCCCCTGTCGTTATGCCTTATTTATTGAAATCTGAGCTCACTTCTCTGAACACAAACCATTTAATTAACCCCCAGCATCTCCAAAGAGACACATATCTCCTCCAATCAGCCGTAGCCCTCTTCCTTCAGTACACTGTGTGGCCTGTCGGGTGTAAAATATTCCCCGGCTCTCCTGTAGTACTGTGTGGCCTGTTGGGTGTAAAATAGTCACTGGCTCTCCTGTAGTACTGTGTGTGGTCTGTCGGGTGTAAAATATTCCCCGGCTCTCCTGTAGTACTGTGTGGCCTGTCGGGCGTAAAATAGTCACTGGCTCTCCTGTAGTACTGTGTGGCCTGTCGGGCGTAAAATAGTCACTGGCTCTCCTGTAGTACTGTGTGTGGACTGTAGGGTGTAAAATAGTCACCGGCTCTCCTGTAGTACTGTGCGGCCTGTCGAGTGTAAAATAGTCACTGGCTCTTCTGTAGTACTGTGTGTGGACTGTAGGGTGTGAAATAGTCACTGACTGTCCTGTAGTACTGTGTGCAGGTGTAGGGTGTAAGATAGTCACTGGCTCTCCTGTAGTACTGTGTGTGGGTTTGCGGTCTAAAATAGCCACTGGCTCTCCTGTAGTACTGTGCGGCCTGTCGAGTGTAAAATAGTCACAGGCTCTCCTGTAGTACTGTGTGGACTGTAGGGTGTAAAATAGTCATTGGCTCTCCTGTACGGGCCTGGTTGTTCTTTTGGGAGTATGCCTTTTAATGAGATTTATTTTGGCTTTTGTGGATGAGATTTTTTCAATTTAAGCTTTTTTTTAAAGTCACTTGATCTTTTAAATGTTTTGGAGAGATTTTTTCACGCGGCGCACGGCGGCACGGAGGTTGGGAGGCGCAGGCGTACGGGGACATTCTGGAACGTTATTGTAAATGGTTTATCTTTCGATAGGCAGCGGCGTACGCCGCTTGGTGCTGCTGACGGTGAGTGGTTCGGCTAAACAAGGTTCTCCAGATTTAACCGGATCTTAATTCCCTGGGCTTTAGCCTAAGCCCAGGTAAGGTGAATTATGGGAAATCTCCGTATCCAAAACACCATTCCTTCCCCTCATCCTACCGGGACTGCATGTTTACTCTGTTTTCTGTGTGTGTGTGTGTGTGTGTGAGTGAGTGAATGAGTGTTTGTGTGTGTGTGTGTGTGTGAGCGTGTGTTTGTGTGTGTGTGTGAGTGAGTGTTTGTGTGTGTGTGTGTCTGATGCCTGTGTCCCCGTATACAAGTATTTCACAGTGTGAATGTAATCCATTTCTGTATGTGTGTGTTCGTGTGCATGCGTGCATGCGTGCATGTGTGTGTGTGTGTGTTTGTGTATGTGTATTTGTGAGAGTGTGTGGATGTTTGTGTGAGTGTGTGTGTGTGTGTCTGATGCCTGTCTCCCAGCATTCCAATATTTGTATTTCTAGAATGTGAATTTCTGTATGTGTGTGTGTTTGTGTGCATGCGTGCATGCATGTGTGTGTGTGTGCCTGTGTGTGTGTGTCTCTGTGTGTGTGTTTTGTGTGTGCATCGCATTAAAAATTTGAAGTGAAATTCTGTCTGTGATAAATGGACAGACATGAGACAGGAGGAGTTGGGTGAGAGTCCGTCTTGTCTGTCTGTCTATAAATCTAACTGGCACTGCATGACCACACACTGCAATTTAATCTGCACTCATAGCTCTGTGTGTGTGCTTCAGTGTTTAAACATCTACTCCCTGGCTTTGTGTTTTATTCAGTGCACATTTTGATAAAGTGCACAGTTGTACTAGTCGTACTAGAGTTAGAGCAAAATCTACACTGTGTGAGTTCACTTAAACCTGATTACGGTTGCTGTGTTGGATAATCTCAGAGTGTGTTGGTTGGATAATCTTAGAATGCGTAGTTGGATAATCTCAGAGTGTCTTGTTTGGATAATCTTGTGTAGATTATGCAATCTTGGAGTGCGTATGTTGTATAATCTCAGCGGATGTTAATTGGATAATCTTACAGTGTTTAGGTTGAATAATCTCAGAGTGTGTAGGTTGGATAATCCCCCCAGTGTGCGTAGATTGGATTATCTCAGAGTGAGTAGCTTTATTATCTCAGCGTGCATCGTTTCATTTTCTTGAATTTCCTTTTGAGGAAGAGTATAGGATTACAGTAGCTAAACCCATCACTATGACAAATTCCGCCATTTTACCTGTCCATCAGCACAGACACCAGCACACCCCCCATCAGTGATTGATGGCTTTTGGGAGTGGGGTGTTCAGTTGAGAGGAAGAGGAAGAGGATGGGGACGCTGTCTGAAGTTCTTTTTGTAATGTTCCTGTGCCCTGTTGTATAACTTATTTGTAGTCTGTCAGGCTGTAAGCCATTCTGTCATTTCAAAAATCTGGTTCTGACTGGGAAGAGAAGGGATCCGAGTGGGCGAGCCAGTCCAGCTCCTGTCCACCATTTTTTTTAAAAGCCCAAAGGGATTATGGGTACTGTAGTCACATATACCGACGTGTCAAGAAGGGTCCCATTGCATTGACTGTTCTCACCCATAGACCCACATTAAGCCCCTTCATTCTCCTCAACCCTGGTTTATAACCCGCCAACTGCTCTATTTGCTGATATGTGACTGTATTTTTTTTTTATGGATCTATTTATTTAATTTTATTGTTTTTTGAGCATGGGGAAGGCATATTTCTGGAAGTGTTCTTTTCCTCTGCCCCCCGTCTTTTAAGTTTCCACAGAGCTGAGCTCAGGCTGTGTGTTACAGGACGGGTGCACACCTGTTTTTACCGCTTTCAGTGTTCTTAAAGAGGCATCGAATGATCCAGCAAGCATGCAGAAAATGGGGCCTAATGATCCAGGCATTGTCCTTGCATTCCACCACGACCAGCTCAGTTTCCCTTTTGAGTGATCCCCCCCCGCCCCCCCTAAAAAAAAGTTTGTTGCAACTCCCTGAGACAGACTTGAATGTTTTCAAATGGACAGAGTACCACATAATCGGAAACAGAGGGGTTTTTCCCCACCCCGCTGTTGATGTGCAGCGAGAGTTCTGGCACAAAATGGCTGCCATACATTGGGCTTATGCGGGAGCTACACGTTGATACCTGTCAACCCATATGGCTTGCCCTTGTGAAATGTTGTTTTTTTTCTGTACTTTGGAAATGCACTGTATATCATGCAACAGAATATGGGGGGGGGGGGGAATAGAGTAGCTACAAATATCAAGAATAAATCAGGGCCAAAAGCATTGTCTGTTTACTCTCATTATCTATACAGTTATTCTAGCTGTGGCTAGTCAGCGTGCTACTTAAAGTTAGCATGCCGGCTAACGTCTGTCCAATTTGTTTTGGTGTGTATTTATATGGGCTTAAAAGCTTTGAAACAGCGGAAGCAGTCTTAAGGGGTTGACAGGTATGCACATTGGTGACAGTCGAGGTGGGTCGCCTCCTTTCAAAATCCTGAAAAGACGTGATGCAAACGCAGTTCGCCACTAGTGTCAGGAAGCAGAAGGGGGGAGGAGTCAGTGCTCGTGGACATTCGATGCAGAAAGGTGTTTGAAGGTGCTGTTACCTGTAGGTTCTCCTTGGGCTGAATGAACCTAACTGCTCTTTCTCCCACTGCTCCTATACAGACGTCACTGAACTGGACGGGACATGACCACATGCACAATTAGTTAATAGCTGACAACAGACTGGTATTGGCAATGACGTTACCCTCCGCCACACATAGGTAAGAATAGACTTCAAAAAAAAAAAAAAAAAAAGTCCAAATCAAAGCTTTGGCCCAATCCGCCAATCTCAAATTTACTAGCTGACCTCACCCCCACAACCCAGCCCACTCCCACCCCTCACACACCCACCATTCCGAAACTCCCCCCCCGACCACCCTCCCCCCACCCCCACCCCTTTATTTAAAAAAAAGCAGGAATCACCTTTAGCCGTGATTGTGGAATTTCTGATTGGCGGCCAGGACGTTGTTTTGATTTGCTTTGCTTTGGTTTGGTTTGGTTTGGTTTGGTTTGGTTTGATTCTGGATTCCGTCATTTTTGGCACGCTTGACGCCTGTTATATGCATCTTTAATCAGTTCGACGGCCTTCGTGCTCGTCTGGCGTCCCATGTAGCTAAGGCGACCCTTCTTTTCTTCCCCTCCTTTTTTAAAATTGTTTTTTTTTTTTTTCCGAACTGAACTTGCCTGTCCGTGCATGTGCGGGACCTGTGTGAACGGCCCCCAGCTACCTTTAGTGCCTGTTAATGTACCTGCATGCTACTGTGTGGCCACTCTGAAGGTCCATCTCACCAAAAAAAAAAGGGCCTGTGGGACCCCCTCTTCCCCAGTTCCCCCCCCCCCCCCCCCCCCCCCCCCCCCAGCCGAGACAGAGAACACGGGACACATTCTACAGGTGCATTGTGTCATTTCCATTATTCTGAGCCAGTGCTGTTGCTGTGCTCACAGATGACAGTGTAAAAGAGAGCTGCTGTTACTGTGATGACTGCTTTTTGTTTGACGCCCTGGGACTCACCTCCACCCCCACCCCCCTCCCCACCGCCAGAAAGCCCCCTACCCACTCAGTCCTCAAGAGTAGGGGGTCCCCAACCTTGGTCCTGGGGAGCCACGGGCGCAGCTGGTTTTTCGTTTCCGTCTCAAAAGTTCGTCGGCGGTTCGGACCCCATGAACCGGACGAGGCGTTTCGACCGATCACTCGAGAGCAGAAACAGAAACGAAAAAAACCGGCAGACCCCGCGGCTCTCCAGAACCAAGCCCCGAGAGATTTCTGACTGCTGTCCCTGAACTGGCTGACTTATCGCTGGCTTTCTGATGACCCCCCCCCCCTCCCCTCCACCCCCGCCCCCAATGACTTGTTGGACCCTCCAGGACTGCCTCTGACACACCTCAGTCTGTTTCAGCCACAGGGAACAGTGTGTCCCAACCCTCAGTTTTACACCTTTCCTGTTCCCTCCTCTACCTCCACCTCTTCCTCTGTCCCCCTTCCTCTCCCTCTCTTTTTCCTTTACTCTTTGTCTCTCTTGATCCATCTTTCTCTGTTTTGTAACCCATTTTTTATCTTCACCTTTCTTTCTTTCCATTGCTCCTCCAATCTCCAATCCTTTACTTCTTTCTCCTTTTCCTCCATTTATTTTTCGTTCTCTCCTTTCTCCTCCTCCTTCTATTTGTTGCTCCATATTCCTCTGACTCCTTCCCTCCCTCTGCCTGACCCTTCCATCTTTCCTCCCTCCCTCCCTCTCCCCCTCCCTCCGTCCCTCTGTCCCTCCCTCTCTCCCTCTCTCTGTCTCGCTAGGAAGAACAGTATTCCTCCCTGGGTCCAGCAGACCCCAGTGTGATGTGTGGAGGAGTCGGAGAGGGAGGAGGGGAGGGCGTGGCGGCCGGATCGGGCGTCTCCTCCACCAGCTCCCCCTGGAACGGGGCTCTCCCTCCCCTCCCCCCTCCCCGCCTGCATCTCAATCAGAACGGAGAGCTCCGCGGCAACCAAGGGCCCTCCATGGCGACTGGAACCTCGGCAACGGCAGCATCAGGACCGGCTGTGGCAGGAGGGGCAGTGGCTCAATAGCGCCACCTGATGGGGGAGACGAATCACGCAGAAAACAAAAAAAACAACTTCAAGATTTCCTGCCGAACCTTCCGCCCCGCCATCCAGAAAATCGCATCTTTTTCCCGTGGAGACAGAAAAACAATCACGTTCTTTACTGCCAAAGACAGAGAGAGGGGAGACTTGAGAGGGGGAAGCACACTCCACACACACATTATACGCACATATCTCAAAAGGGCTTTTAAAAAAAACACCTGTTCCCAACACTTGTTTTTTTCTTTTCTTTCGAATGGTCAGATGGGCTCTGCTCAGTGTCTAAGTTGAGGGACGGGAAGGTGGACCCTTCATTGTGACTTAATTAGGTAGATTTCCTGGCGTACTCCCATCAGTCACCAGTGATGATTTAGGGACAATACAGTACCATCCCGCCAACTACACAAAAAGGGTAGACAGCACGCTTTTGCGAGTTTTACTTGCCTCCAACTAGGCTTATGTCTCAAACGGGACTGGGCAGTTAAGTCATTCCACGGTCATTCCAAACAGTCGGAAAAGTGCATACATTTCCCATAATTCCCTGGGCACAGGAGGGACTGCCCATTTCCTGTCCCGCTCAGGGAAGCTCTGGAATTCCATTGGCCGGTGACGTGGTCACATGGTTTGGCTCTCTCAGTGCCTTTGAGTATCTTAAAGAACAAGCTGGGACAGTGGGTGCATTTCTTAACTATTTACAGCAGGGGACGCTGCCCTGTTCAGTGTCCCCCCCATGACACACTGATCCGCCACTACCTAGTGCTTTCATGGCCCCTATATAGTAATATCAAATGCATGTTCAAAAGTGCAATATATGTTGAAATGCTATGAAAGGAAATATATCTTTAACGTATGTCAAAAAAGTACTGCATATATTAGAAAACATGTATTATGACCACTTCTGCATCTGTTGCAGAATTTGTGATGAAATTGCTAGCATCCTAAAATGTAATTTTGCAAACTGCACATATATAAACATATAGCCATAAAGTATATATTTTGTAATATATGCAATATATATATTGGCATGCATTTAAAAAATATCTATCCCATGTTCTTACCTTATATTTTACTCTATAATTGACATTACATATAATTTTCAAGGGCAAATAGCTGAGTTTTTAAGGGTTCTGTGTGATGTTCTTACAGTAATGAATATAGACTGGACTGGACTCTACCAGTCTGGATTCTACTGGACTGGACTGGACTCTACTGGACTGGACTGGACTGGACTCTACCAGTCTGGACTCTACTGGACTGGACTGAACTCTACCAGACTGGACTGGACTGGACTGGACTGGACTGGACTCTACCAGACCGGACTCTACTGGACTGGCAGGGCTCTACAGTGCTCACATTTTAGGAGCATTTGCTCCTGAAAACTGATGTGTGCTAACTGGAAAAGCAATTTAGGAGCACATCTACTAACGGGGATGGCATTAGTGTCATCCTAAATTTTTCAACTTAGGAGCAAGTGTGCTCCCTGGAACAAATGTTAGTGTGGAGCCCTGACTGGACTCTACTGGGCCGGACTTGAGCAAAGCTTTCTCTTCTCAGTGTCAGAACCAAGGCTGGTCTAACCTGTGAACACCATGTTTTTCCCCCAAAAAATGTAGATCTGTTTCATGTGTCCTCACTATCTATGTAGGTACATTCATCTGTGTGCACGTGTGTGCGGGTGTGTGTGTGTGTGTGTGTGTGAGAGAGAGAGAGAGGGATTTTGAATGGCTGATTTAACCAAACCTCAGTGAAGTTTCAGGGCTTGGGGGAAGTCTTGGCGTGCGGCTGGCCACAATGAGCGGTTTCGTGACCAGGGAGGCACAGAGAAGACAGGCTGAGAATGAGAAAGGTTTGAGAGAGTGAGAAAGGTTTGAGAGAATGCGGAAAGGTTTGAGAGAATGAGAAAGGTTTGAGAGAATGCGGAAAGGTTTGAGAGAATGAGAAAGGTTTGAGAGAATGAGAAAGGTTTGAGAGAATGAGAAAGGTTTTTAATGGCAGGGGAACTCGGGATCCACATGGACTCGGCTCCGGGAGTCGAGCGACGCTGTCTCGCAGCTCGCGGGTGGAAAGATCTGCACTGGATGGCAAAAGCCAGGATGTGTGAAGTTTGGGTCACAACCCTCATGATGGAACCCCCCCCCCCCCAGTGCTGTTATCAGCAGCAGGTGAAGCCTGGATGGAAGGTGTCAGGTCCAGACGAGGTAGTCGCGCGCATGCCAGGCTTTTTGAGCGGATGTTGCAACATCACTCCGCTGCTTTGTGCTGAATGCAGCGTCGGCCATTCCTTAGGGTTCCCTCACCTATAGGACAGGTAAAAAGACAAAGAGGTACTAAGATGGTGGATGCGCCATTCTCTATACTGGCAGCCATGCGTTGTTGACCCAGATGAACTCCCTTTAACCCTTTTTTTTGTGTGTGTGTAGAATTACAACGTGATTAGAATGCTCTTTACCAAACTTTCTAATGCTGATGTCACAATCACTACTGGTAATTGAAAGCGTTCTAGAACAAGCACTTGGAATTTTGAAGAAAAAAAAAAAACCTACTCTTCAAAGAGGCGTAGAACTGCTTAGCCAGAGCCAGAATAACAATATTGACAAGTTCTTCTGGGGATTGTGGAGTTGTTGAGGGTTCTTTTGTTATTCTGATCAGCGGCCTTATTTGAGATTTTCTTAAACAAAAAAATTCTACAATTAATTTTAACATTTTTTAAAAGCAATTAAAAGTTAATGTGATGCGATTGTAGGGAAGGATGACTCTCCTCAAGTATAGTGGATTGCTAAATCACCAGTTGAGGCTACCGAATTTTAATAACCGAAGACAGTGTAAAATCATTCTGATATTTTTTTTTAAAGAAGGAGAATTTGCGTACCCTTGCATAATTAATTGAAGACTTCAAAATTCGGTGATGAAGATCCAGAGTGACGGAAGGCTCAGACACGAGTGGCTGCCTTTCACTGTCGGAGCAGTAGGGGGCAGAAACAGGCGTGGCTTGGGTTGGGTTCAGGAGGTCAATGCCATGACCAGTGCAGTACCCCCAGCTAACACAAAGTGTCCTCACAGTGTTGCTGCCATGTCACGGCAATGTCACAACACCCCGATGACCTTGTGAGGACCTTGTTTGTGCTAGCTGGTCGATCGGGACGCTGCACAGGATGTGCAGGGTGTGACTGTGTCCTACGAAGCCCGGTGTGGGCCTGGAACACAGCCTGTGGGCCTGGAACACGTTTGAAACGCTTCGGCGGTAAAATAAAAATGGCTCCCTCCCAGACTAGATCCCTGAGTATTTTCTGGGAGGCTCCTTGTCAGCCGTTTAAAAATGTAAAAAAAAAAAAACATACCGTCATACAGAATAAGAACTTTTGTTTCCTCGTATTTCGTGATAGCGAATGATTTGTTTTAATGTGTCCGTAATCTGCGGGGGGGGTTTTTTTTTTGCCCGTGCCTGAAGAGTTGAGATATTTCAGACAGGTTGTTGGACACGGGAGCGCAGAGCAGAGGTGCCTCACCACGTTGGGTTCAGAAAGGCTGTGTGGTGAGAGCGCTAGGGTGCGGTTCTACTGCTCACGTTCTCCGTGGTTTGTGTTTTTCGCTGTTCCTCGATTCTCCCTCCGTGTTCCAGTGTACGCGTGTTTGTGTCCTGTCTTGTGTGTAAGTGCGTAGATTTAACAGATTTAATGACAATAATGCAACGATAAGCCCCATAAGTTTTTGTTTTTACATTTAAAAAAAAACAAAAAACATCTGAGAGTTGAATTTATATTTGAAAAGGATAAAAACTGGACAGATTATTTTTTTAACAAAGATGGCAAAGATGACTAGAGAGATTTATAAAGATTTTAGATGTTTAATAGAATATATTTCACTTTATTGCACTGTTGACGCAAAACTCAAACCTGAGGCTTATCCTGAGCAGTTAGCTTTCATAGCTGATTCGAGCCCGATTACTGTATATGGATATTTGTAGATATTTATGGATCATGGAGCAATTAAGAAATGCCTTATTCATAATTGTTGGACAATCAGTTTTAAATAAGCCAGCGATGCTAGTGTTAGGCAGAAGTGTTATTCTGAGGTAGCTATATATCTCTAACCTCATTTATTCTCATATGACCTACCTAACTCACAAGCCTGTATCCATCTAGGTAATAGTAATCAGTTAGCTATGGTTGCTAACGAGACATTAGCCGCCACGTTTTCTAGAAGAATGTCCCGCCCCATTAACCACTCGCCACAGTTCTAACTGGCTAGCTAGTCAAGCAGCTGTCTGGAGAAGCACAAAGCATATTCATATCAGATATTCATTACAGTATTTATTTTTTTATCATTCAGTAAAAATATCTTGCTTGATTGTAGGCCATCTTGTCTTTTGATAATTTGATGCCATATAAAGCGTATTTAATAGTGATTTTTAAATCATGTAATGCATGTACACATGCCAGTCTTACTAGTTATGCCGGAAGAAAGAAGGGACTGATTTTACTGAAATACCTTTCTGTACTTCTTTTAGGATAAAACTCATATTACATGGAAAAAAAAAAAGAATTCAGACCTAATAGCTGATAACATAAAACAAAGACTGTTGAGAGCACTTTAACACTCTAATGACCTGGACAGTGACTTACTGTGAAGCAAACACCATTTTCTTTTACATCACAGAATAATTTTAAGTTGACTCAGTTCTTCATTGTGTTGTGTTGAGTTAGTTCTTCATTGTGTTGCGTTGACTTAGTTCTTCATTGTGTTGTGTTGAGTTAGTTCTTCATTGTGTTGTGTTGAGTTAGTTCTTCATTGTGTTGTGTTGACTTAGTTCTTCGTTGTGTTGTGTTGAGTCAGTTCTTCATTGTGTTGTGTTGACTTAGTTCTTCATTGTGTTGTGTTGAGTTAGTTCTTCTCGTCTCCGAACTTGTGATCCGATCAGGATGTTTTTTTGCTTTTTGAGTTCATGACTGACTAAACGGACAGTAATGCCGCCCACCTGATGCTAGACATACATAAGTGAACTGGTTCCAGCGCAGGGAACGCGGATTACCCTGCAAGATTTGTTGTTCACCACCAGACTCCCGTGTTTTTACAGTGGCGTAGGCCAGCTCAGCGAAGAAGACCTTGTTTAGGAGGCTATCCAAAAATGGCTATACATTAATGCTACCTTAGCACAGAAAATGCTTTAACTTTGCAAAGTACTTTGGCTCTGAGTGAAAAGGTTACATTACAGGGTACAAGAGTTTCCACAAACAATAAATATGAACTCTGTGTGATTTTGTCATCCGCAATGAACAGGAGCATGGGTCCACAGTTTCAACGATTGTAACTTACTCATTGTTATTAATATACCTCAGATGCAGAATTGAGAGACTCAGGTAAACAAGTAGTTGCCTCAGAGCTAAATACAAACTGACTACAACATTAGGCCACACTGACTTATACACACACTGGGTGACTACCATTGGACAGTCAGTCTGTCTATCACAGGATCAGTAGCCATGATTGGGCACCATTTCAACAAACACCTCCCCCCCTCTTTCTGTCTCCCTTTTTTCTCCCCTCAGCCAATCACACAGCATCGTGGGGGCCACTCTGGAACCTGATTGGCTGATGCAGTGCAGGCAGACTCCCAACTGGCTTGGCCTCCATGCAGGAGTCCTCTACCGCAATCCGATTGGCTGACGGAAGGGGAAGGTGGGGCAAGGCACGAGCGCAGCTCCCATCCCCACCGAACACTGGATGCTCCGGCTTCAGTGATCAACCCCCCCCACCCACCCACCCACCCACGGCAGGAAGCCACGTCATTGGAGGATTCAAATTGAAGGGGCAGTCCCTCCCTGACTCTCTCTCTCTGATTGGCAAGACCATTTTTTGTGTGTGTGCGTGTTTTGACTCTCGTGGTTGGATATTCAATTGGATATTTAAGACTATTGGCCATTCTCTGCACACGTCAGGGGAGTGGCTCACTGAGCGTGTGAAGAACAGCTTCTCAGATTGGCTACAGAGTGCAGTGGTCCATTAAGCATGTGAAGAACAGCTTCTGTGATTGGCTACATGGTGCGATAGCCAATAAGGCATGAGACAAAAGCTCCCCCAGTGGGCAGCGTTGTTCAGCTGTTGTTCTCTTTTGGACGGAGGCAATAGAACGACTGTAAACGAAGGAGAGAGAAAGAGCTACAGGGGGTAAGAGGGATGGATTTTAAAAGAAAAAAAATATTTTCATTTTCTTTATCTCCTTCCCAAATCCATTTTGTCTAACCAAGAGGTGACTGAGGTCACATCTTCCTTATTTTCTCCCTTCTTTTCTCACAAGTTTCCATCTCTCTTTCTACCCCTCCAGCCCTTTTCTGCTTTCCTCACGCTTATCTTCCCTTCATATCTCTATCTATTTATTTCTTTATCTCTTATTTCATTCCCCCTCTTTTTACTCTCTAACTCTCTTGTCTTTCTTTGAGTGAGGGGGAAACAGACTTGCAAAGACACTATCCATTTAAAACAGTCTGGCTTCCCTGAATCCTGTGGGAGCCAGGGAAGAAAGATGGACACATTTATTATTTGTTGTTTCTGATTCCCTTGTTGTATCTCTTACTGTAAGGACGCTGAATTAACTTTAGGATGCTTTTTGGATAAAATATTTATTCTTCTTGATGATGATGATAATAGTAATAATAATAATAATGACAACAATAACAAGGAACTGAAAAAAGTGAGTTCAAAGATATATCTACGTATGGAAGTTTTTTTTTGTTTGTTTGTTTCCTTGAAAGAAGCAAGCCGAAGGACTTCTCTTGTGACAATCGCTAAGGACATTTGGGATGTTCTCGTGTTTGTTTTTGATTTTTTTTTTTTTGGTGGAATCTTACCAAGATTAATAAAAAAGGGATTGGTTTTTTTATTTTTTTTAATCCGCTCACCACCCACCCTCCAACGATTTGGACGTTGCAGCATCACACACTCCTCTTTCCCTCTCCCTTTCCTCCCTCTGTTTAATCCCTCCATCTGTCCACTCCAATGGAGAAACGGAACTCTTTTTTTTTTTTTTTTTAAGAGGTGGTGCAGTGGAGTTGGCGGTGGTGGGGGCGGGGTTGGGAGGGCCCCACTGGGCGCTTTGGTTCGCCTGTGACCGGAGAAGGACGCTACGTGGACGGATGGGCTCTCCTTTATTTATTTATTTTTTATACTTTGCTTCTTTTACTCAGATGTAGTTTTTTTTTCCTGTTGCTTTTATTGTGCCCCCTAGTGGATGGAAGGGGCGTGGCCATAGGGCAGTTCTTTGCTGAAGTGGTGTGGAGGGGGCGCGGGAGGGGGGGGGGGGCAGCGTAGACCCTGGACTTTCAGCAGCTGTTGGGCTTGCTCAGCCACCTCTTCCTCCTGTACTTTCTTCCTCTTCCTCCTGCTGTGGAGCTCGCGAGCAGGAAGAGAGAGAGAGATTGTCGTTTGAGTTTTTTGTGTTTTTAACGAGCGAGCGAATGCGTGTGCTTGGCGTGCGTGTGTCTTCAGTGTATATACGGGACGTGTGTGTGTGTGTGTGTACATATTAATGGCGTGTGCAGTCTAAGTGTGTATATACAGTGTGTGTGGTCTCCTCTTCATTTCTCACTTTGTGTGTGTGTGTGCGCACATGTGTGTGTGTGCAGTCTTTTGTGTATATACAGGATGTGTGTGTACATATTGATGATGGGTGATGTCTTATGTATGTACATACAGTGTGTGTGTGTTTTTCTCTACTCCTCCTCTTGCTGCGTGTGTGTGTATGTGTGTATGAGTGTGTGTGTGTGTGTGTATGAGTGTGTGTGTGAGTGTTTCTTAATAAACAGGGTGAACTGTGAGACTCCAACACTGCAGGGACACAGAGACACTCGGCGATGGGGACACAGACCCTCATGGAGCCGTCCTGGAGACTCACAGAGACAGAGGCCACACAAGCAGACTGACTGCCTCTTACCCACACACACACACACACATAACACACACACACTGGGTCTGAACCCTACGCACACACATACTCTCTCTCGCACAGACACATACACACTCTCTCTCTCACACACACACACACATACACACTCTCTCTCTCACGCACGCACACACACACATACACACACACACACACACATAGTCACGCACGCGCGCACACACAAAAACACGGTCACCTGCACACATACATACACACACACACTGTATACAAACATACACACACACACAAGCATGTATACATCCGAGCATACACCCATACATACACACACAAACACTCACATGCACGCACACACACCTATGCACATGGTGCACATAAACAAACTGTACAGACACACAAACACACATACATCCATGCATACACCCATACATACACACTCATGCACTCACACACACACACACCTATGCACATGGTGCACACACACTTCATTTTTTCTATTGTTTCTCTTTCACTCGTTCGCTGAGGGGAGTGAATTTTAGAGGGTTATGCTCTTGTATATAGGTTTTAAAGTCATTGTCATTGCAGTCATCCAATTCCTGTTATTATTAATTCTTCCTTTTAGGTACAGCTACACACAGCACATACACATGCACACACACAAACAAACATTACAATTTGATGGGCTTCACTTTGTCCATGATTTTCCGAGTTGAAGCAAGCTGTGATTTAAACGATTTCGTTTATTTTGTTCAGATAACGTTTCGCTCCCCGAAACTTTGCCCTTTCCCCGCTTCTCTGGCACCGCATGGGTTACCTGGGTAATTATCAGCCCCCCCCCCCCCCCCACAATCTCCCCCCTTTGAGTGTATTCCAGCAGCACATACATGGGAGGATTATATATACACCCCCCCCCCCCCCCCCCCCCCCCCCCCGCCGCCACTTTACACACCTCTGATCTCATTCCCAGGGGTAGACATTTGGAAGGTATAGAAGGGATCTAGTCATTAACAGCAGGAGCTGATTGTATGTGAAAGTTTTGTGGCGGGGGTTCGGGGGTGGAGGGGGCTTGAACAAAAACCTCTGTTTGACTTCATATTGTCGTCATTTATCTACCATAGACGTCAACTTGACTCCAGATCCATAAAGCAGGCCTCGACCCACACATCCACATGCTCGGAGAACACATATTGGACATGATTTAGTTATTAGTATATTTATTCATTTATTAATTTACGCAAATGAAACATAAATAACTTTTGGATCAATCGAGTAATGCTAAGCTTTACCTGCAAGCTTTCCATCCCCTCCCCCCAAACCACCTTTGTGATTTCTTTGTATGCAGAAAATCCAAAAAACCCACCCCTCTATAAATCACACTATTTTAATCTGTTACTCACCCCCCTTTGACAAGCCATAAATGACCCTCACCTCTATCTCTCAGAACTACCCCCACCCCCCCGTGTCAATTTTTAAGAAGACGGGCACCCAGGGGACAAGTGTAAATATAATATCTATTGACAGAGTGATTATTGAAGTGTGAATCGCCTCTCTACTCAAGATTTGTTATGAATGTCGATATTCTAACGATAATCATTATTACCATTATAATTATGAAAGTGAATATAATCATATTTATTATTGTTACTTTGATTTTATTGAGCAATTACTTTGATGCAGTCAATGGAATTATCTCCTTTTTCTTTCTTTTTTTGTGAAATAAACGAGGGAGTTTATATTTTTGGGGTGGGAGAATCCTGGAGATTTAAACAAATAAATGAATAAATAAATTAATTAATTGCTAACTTAACATGTTATTTGAATGTTTCTTTTTTCTTCGTTGAGGTTTAGCAGTGCCCGTTAAGATGCGGTGGGAATGATATGCCTCTGTAACCCTGAACACTGGGCTTTTATTCTGACTTTAATGGACCTGTCTATGACACACCTGACACTGTGCCCGTACTCTACAAGCAGTATACCCTCAGTATCCCTCCAGCGCTTAAAGTCATGCCGTAAGTTTACGTACTGATTGCCACTGTCAGTTTAGACCTGGAGAAATATAGTCTGTAAAGGAGCTGCGCTCTATGACAACGACCTCCGCTGTGCTGCACAGGACAAGCGTAGACTCGGGAAGGAGAGAGCTTCCACCAAAAAGGCCCTGACTACACGCACAACTACCACTCACCCCTGCCCACACTACGCCAAAATATGTGGTTCCAGGATCGGCCTCTTCGCCCACCTGAAGCCCCACAATGACCCTGAAGGAGGACAGTCATACTCGACCCCGAGTGATCGCCGATGATGATGATGATGATGTCACCTCAGCTTGTTGATCTAACCGTGATGTATGCTTTTTTTTTGTCACTCTGGACCAGAGTGACAGCAAATTTCCCGAATGTGAATCCATACATGAATCAGATAATTAATGAAGTTCAAGCAGCAAACACGGGCCAAACGAGACAGGACGACAGCATCCGCTGAAGCTTATGCACGGCGAGTGTTCCGGCGCAAAACGGCTGCTGTGCATCACCTCAGGTGAGTGGTAACGGTGAGTTAACCCCCTTTACTGAGAAGGACGTTGCGATTATGAGATTTAAAAAGCTTTAGATTCCATCCATTATTAATGTGAGCGTACGGCGTCGAGTGCGTCAGGCTGCGCGCTCGCCGTGTCGTCATTCCTGGTTCGTGTGCGCGTGAGTCTAGAAAGCGCCAGGAGTTGTGCGCAGAAACTGCGACGCGAGGAGAGACGAATCAAAACATCTGAGAGGAAAGAAGATCAGCCGAAAATGGCGAGCCAGTCCCAGGGTATTCAGCAACTCCTGCAAGCGGAGAAACGTGCCGCCGAGAAAGTGTCGGATGCGAGAAAGAGTAAGTGCGATTAAGGGGTTTTCACCATTAGATTATTAGCGTGAGAATTAAATGGTAATTGTGTCATGCCAAAACGCATACTCATTGATTTGGCCATTTCAGTAAATTGATAAATAAAACATACATGCGCTCGGATTTTAATTTAATGAGCCTCCTCGACCATATTTGTGTCGACATTCAGATGGCCGAAGATACATATTCTAACTAATGCAATTGACAAAAACACGTTGTTTTCAACGTGGGAAACTCATTAAACGATTTTATCAAATGGAAATCAGTTACTGGTACATATAGCCTACTCGAGGAAATTGTGGATAGGACTACCGTCAGATGTCACCGTGTAGTCTGCAAGTAGCTCGGCAGTGCGCTACGTCAGTATTGCCGAGTATAAATAGCGCTTACATTGCTATCATGAGTCTGCTTCACAGACATGTATAAGAACGTACACAGTTCAGTAGTCTGCGACTGCGTACCTACACACGTTCGCATGGTCTCGTGACCCTTTTTCGCCAACGTCATATTTAGGCTACAGTGCTGTCACGTATGTCACATAACGGTCGGGCTATTCCAAATACAGATAAGGAACAGCTGTGGACAACATACCTGGGTCATTTGAATTGGGTTTTTAAAGTGAGAGGACCACGAAAGTAATTGCCTGATTTTCCTTTGCCAATTAAGTAGTAGTTCAATTGCTTCTTCTGACCAACGGTACACATAGTACTGCACAGTGTAACATTAATAAATCTGCTCTTATGGAGCATATTTTACTCAAAGTACATTTTCCCCTTAGTAACATAATGCTGGTTAATAATACTGGCTGTAACAAATCAGATTTCACAAACTTCCATTTCCATACTGATTTTTAGAAGGTTAAGGGTGGGTAAATAGCTATATTTGAGTATATAACATAGAATGTCTACCTGTGTAGCTTACTGTAAGCATTATGTGCTGCGTGTTTCTATTAAATGTTTAAAATTGCTTTTGTTGTATGGCGCGGCACGACAATCATATTTCATCATAAGGGATAGTAGAGGTTTACTAACTGTTCATTATTATGCGGCATTATAAAACGACATGATTAACTACCGATACACCTGCCAAGGGCGTAAGTTTAGTTTCAATATTGGGGGGCTTGAATTGCATAGACCCCGAATACTACAACTCCCTAAGGGGGTCCTTCATGCCCCCCCCCCAGAAGAATGCTTTTTTTAAAAGGACGGCTGTGAAATGATCATTTCTGGTGAAATGATTACAGATTACTGGTCAGTAAATAGTGTTTTGGGCGGTCAAGCATCTGAATGCAACAGCTGACAAGCAATCTTAATCCCGGGGTATTCCCACTGTTTCTCCCAGCATTTGGCTATAGGCTGTTGTTAAATTGTGCAGGCTTATACAAATAACATGGCAGGCCACGTTATGATTGACAGTTGCCATCCCAAACTGCTGAAAAATCTCGGGAAGCACTAAAAACGATGGAAATCACGGATATGGCAAAAAAAAGGCAAAAGTCACAGAATCCGTGGCACCTGCGACTTCCGTGACAAACACCCAGGTGATATTCAGTATATCCCAATCACAAAACGTGAAATCCTCATCTTTATTATGTGTTCATCATGCTGTATTTTTGGAGTGATTATGTGGCCTGTTTTTAAATATTGGGGGGGGGGGTGTAAAAACCCCTCTATTCCCTCGTAAATTATGCCCTTGATACAGGTGGAAAATTAACAAATAATAGTGGCCATAGGAAAAGCGTTTTGAGTAGTCCAGTCGCCTTGAGGCACTGGTGCATGCGATTCATCTGAGAGCAATCCCAGCATGCAAAGTGGTGTCTTCGCCTCCAGGGAAGACTCGGCGCTTGCGGCAGGCCAAGGAGGAGGCCCAGGGGGAGATCGAGCAGTACAGGAGCGAGAGAGAGAGAGAGTTCGCCCAGAAACAGCACACGGTATGAGCAGTGAGTGGTGGGCGGGGTCTGTGTGAGCAGTGGGTGGGATCTGTGTGAGCGATGGGCGAGGTCTGTGTGAGCAGTGGGCGGGGTCTGTGTGAGCGATGGGCGGGGTCTGTGTGAGCAGTGGGCGGGTCTGTGGGAATATCTATACCTCCTCTTTCCCCCTCTCTCTCTCTTTCTCCCCCCTCCCTCTCTCCTCACCCCTTCCCCCCTCTCTCTCTCTCTCTCTCTCTCTCCTCACCCCTCCCTCTCTCTCTCTCCTTCAGGTGTTGGGGTCTCAGGGCGATCTCTCCTCTGATGTGGAGCAGCAGACGCAGCAGAAGATCCAGTCCATGACCAAGAGCTACCGCTCCAACCGGGAGAGAGTACTGCGCCACCTGCTGGCTGTCACATGCCAGATCAACCCCCAGATCCACAGCAACTACCACTGCAGGGCTTAGGCCCAAAGAGAGCCTGAGAGCGCTGCTACGGGAGGAGAAAGAGAGGAGAGGAAAAGAGAGGAGAGAGGGAGAGGGGGAGAAGAAGAGAGGGAAGAGACAGAGAGGGGAGAGAGGGAGAGAGGGAGAAGAGAAGAGGAGAGGAGGAGAGAGAGGGGGAGAGGGAGAGAGAAGAGGAGAAGGAAAGAGACAGAGGAGAGAGAGGGAGAGGAATGCAAAGGTAAGCTGAATATTTACCCTCCAGCTTAATGACGCTCCTGGTTGGGGAAGCTGAGGGTCAGAGTCGCTGTGTGACAGGGATGCTTCACAGGGAAACACCTGGGCCAGACCCAGGGCTTAAGGTGCAATGCCTGGCAAAGATGTTCAGAGAGTAAGTAAGCCCAAACCAAGCATGCCGCTCAATACGCTTGCATCAGTTACCCTTGCGCTGACCTGCACTCGCCAAGCGACACGGTTATCTGTGTCATCGGTGACTCAAAAGTGTCACACGGAGCTCCTCGGCCAATCAGATTGGCTGAAGAACTCCACACGACTGCCACATTTGAGCCAAACTGGCCAGTATCACCCACACTGGAAACTGGGAGTGTTGCCATAGTAACGTGCTGTTGAATTGATCGAAACTGTGCTGTGAGCTTTTTATTATTATTTTTATTTTATTTTTTATTTTTTGCTGCACAGTTAATTCTGCACGTGAACAATATCTGTTTACAGTATATGCATTTAATCTAAGGTAGTCCAGACAACATACACTAGGTCACTGCAAGATATGTGTTGATATTGGCTGGTTCCTCCGTTTTGTGATAGTATAATTCCACAAATAATTATATTTTCTATGTAAAGCTTTGATTGTATAAATTATTTAGCTTATGTGCTTGTGAAAATAAATATGTATGCATCTAACTTCCTGCCTAATGTCTTGTCGTCTTGCAGTATAATCTTATATATTTTTTAAAAAGTTAGGTTTTTTGTTTTAAAAAATTTAAACTGTTAGTGTAGCTGGTTATGCGGTGGGATGGAAGGCCTCAAAGCAGAACCAGCTCTTGCAGATGTCTCCATCACCACCAGTCCCTTTTTTATAAATGACTCGGAAGCTGCTTCTCGGTCTCGATGTCTTGTGTATGTAGGGTCAAAGACAGCCACCAGAGGGCAATCTAGTACCATAATATTACGCCAGGGTGGGTTAGTTCTGCTGCTGACATACTTTTTATCTATCCATCCATTATCTTTCTGAGTGTCTCTGACATGTAGGCTGGGGAGGAGACTCATTTGATTGTAAACACTGGCAACAAAAAATCCTGCATAGTATGCCTTTAATATCATGGTATAATTATGTGTGCTGTATCCTCTTTGTTTGTATTCTAAAAAAATATAACACTTGCATTTAGATAATTTTCCTGAAGTAGAGGAAGACAAAATGGACTCTCACGCAAGTCGTTAATAAGAAAGCTAATGAGTCCAGTGCTTCTGGTCGGCAGGGAAGCTCTTTGATTCAGCCATCGTAGCTCTATGGCAGAGGTGGGCAATGAGGGCCGTATCTGTTTCTGGTCTCCATGCCAACTTCTGCCCTTAATTATTTAATTACCCCTAATATTTACGCCATCTGACATGTCACCTACATTTCTTGATAAGTGAACGAATGAGAGCCAAAGACTGTTCTTGTGTCCCTAAATGAAATGTATTACTGTGATCTAATCTACAAGTGAACCGGTGTTGGTGTATGCAGCCAATTAGCTCATTTAGTCAGAGTAATTGGTGGAAACAAAAAACCTGCAAACACACACTGGCCCCTCCAGGACTGGGGTTAAACCTGCATACACACTGGCCCCCCAGGACCGGAGTTAAAACTGCAAACACACCGGCCCCCCAGGACCGGAGTTAAACCAGCAAACACACCGGCCCCCCAGGACCGGAGTTAAACCTGCAGACACTGCGGCCCCCCAGGACCGGAGTTAAACCAGCAAACACACCGGCCCCCCAGGACTGGAGTTAAACCTGCAGACAACTGCGGCCCTCCAGAACTGGAGTTAAACCTGCAGACACACCGGCCCCCCAGGACCGGAATTGCCCCCCCCCCCCCCCCCCCCCCCCCCCCCCCCCCTTTCAGCTTGGTGGAGTTCACCAAATGGACGGACGTGCGATATTCAGCCAGCAGGGGGGGTGGGCTCGCCACCACTGGTCAGGAGTGATCATTAAGAAAAAGATATAGATACGCCAACGTGTGGCTGCACTGCACGGTCGGAGGACGGCTGACCAATATGCCATCCAGTCGATTCTGTGTACAAGAGAGGAGAAAACTCGGGTCACGCATGCACCACGGAATGTCCGCGCTGATTTTTGTACATCGCTAGCTCAAGACCCTGTTCAGTCTCGGTAACGTTCGGCCTGGGACACGAAGCGCAGTTTAGTAATCACCCGGGGAGTACCTCACATACTATCTTTCGCACCCGCTTAAAAACACTGTTGCCTTCTGGAAGCCAGAACAAGAAAACTCAGTCAGACGGAGATTCTGTAAGATTAAAGTTACCGGATACTAGGCAGGCGGCCACCGCAGAGATCACCAATAGACGGACGTCCATCTCTAAGAAACTGCCTAGCTGCCACGCGATTCGTTTTCCTCAGAAGTTCGCGAAACGTTTCGAACGTACGAAAACACCTTGTCTTTTGGACTGTGATGAAGTGACAACCAGGACCTGTATACCTTAGATTTTTATTGTTCCATGTGTTGTTGGGGAGGTGCGTGGTGGGGTGTGGCAGGTATTTATCTGTGCAATAGATTAAGTGTTTAAGGGAGTCGAACTGGTTTAAGACCAATCAGTTGTTGGGAGAGAACATTCCAAATTCTTCCAGGACTTAAAGCCACACATCCCCCGACGAGATCAGCTGGTATCGTATGCGTGTATTATTGCCTTAAAAGTATCTAATAAATGCAGCTGATCCACAAATAAATGTGTCATAACCGCTTCCACGAATAAATGTAGCCAATCCGCAAATAAATGTCGCTGGTTCACCTGTCGCTTATTGCGTTTATTGTTGAGACAATCTAAGTAGACTATGCAAAGCCCTTTTTAATAGCTAACATTTAATAGCTTTGCTTAAATATCCATAATTACATTTTGGATATTTACTAATGCATTCTGAGAAGTCATGATTACAATGTGACCAGTCATAATGCTAATTCAAGATCTGCCACTGTAAACGGGCTAGTTCAAACAATAATACTAGATACCTTCAAATATATTTTGACTAGTCAACATACTTTTAAAGATATCTATAATGGCATCAGACATCGTCATTCAACTCATGACACACAGATGTATGGCAAGCCATTTAAGCGTATAGTCAACTGGCTTTTGATGTCAAGAATTCAATTTTAATTCGTTATAATTCGAATTTTTGATATCAAAAATGAAAGGTCCCACTGAACTGAATGGGGGGAAACACAACTAGGCTAGTTAAACTTCAATTTCTATTTCTGATATCAAGAATTCCTATTTTAACTAGTTCAAATGTAATTCTTTATATTAAAAACAAAAAACTATTTTACTTATAGGCTAGTTAAAATTACATTTCTGGTATCAAAAATTCAAATTATAACTGCTTAAAATTCTTGACATCAAGAGCACACACAAAGGCCCAGGCTAGATTCGAACCCAGGACCTTCTTGCTACCCCCTGCACCCTACTACTGCATTTGACCAATCAAAATGATTATTGATTAATGATTATCTCCACTTTAGTTTTGACCAGTCATAATTCCAGTTTAAGATATCTATAATTGTATTTTGACTAGTATCTTACTTTCAGATATCAAAAAAGATCATTTAGATATCTTAAATTAAAGATATCTTTGATTGAAATTATTACAACTAGACTAAATGGAGATATCTGGAATTCAGATTTTTACTAGTCATAAAAGAATTATAGATATCAGTAATGTGAATCCGATCAGGCTATTAAATGTTGCAAGGGCTTGACAATATAGTTTAAACACGCATAGGCTATTATTTCGAGAAAGTGGCACGATGTTATCACACAGGTGCTCAAGGGAAAACGATGGACACTACGTCGAGGTTCAGGGCCTAAGGGGAGGGGCAGAAACGAACCAATATAAAACCTCGGCTTGGCGCGCCTAATTCACTTCATTCCGCAGTCGCTTCATGGCTGATTAGTTACGCCATGGTGCACGAACGTGTGGGTGAGGACCCCCAAGCAAACTCAAGCTTAGCGGCGATCCGCGCTCGACTTCTTCTAGACAAGTGAGTATCGCTCCTGTCCCGTCAATTTTAGCGTCGTAAATGCATTTTTGGAAGTGCGTTGGGCAAGTGGCGTCACAGAATTGTGTTTTGTCGTGGAAATCCGCAACTTTGAAGTGCAGTCACTGATGCGCGGTGGAGATCCTGGTACCAATAATTTTGTAACGGGTTCATTTATCAACGGTTAACAACGATCAAGGTGGCAGATCTCTTTTTTTGTTTTAAATTTCCATAATAAAGTATACCGAGTGTATACGTCACTGTTTATTTGGTCTTCAATGTATTTATACAATGCACGTGAACGTATTTGTCCAGGTAAGACCAAATTGCACCTGCGGTTTTATGTGTTTATAAGAATCTGTAACCATGGTGACGTTTTTTTTTTTTTTGCAATACTGCTGCAAAGTCTAAGTTTAAGTCCGACCTTTGAAAAGCGGGTCCTCATTTGTGACATCCTGAAAGATGTACTGTCATCTTTCCAGTGTGATCCAACCATGTCTGTAATGTAGTCGTTTGCAATAGCCAAATTAACAGTGAAATAATTTACTGCCGGCTATTTATATACATTCTTTTATATAGGCATATTAATTATAGGTCTGATGAATTAACAGCGTGTTGTAAATTATTGTATTACGTTATTCGCTTTATATATAGCCATTTCTTGTAAATGTTGTAAAATGTAAATCTTTTTACTTGTACATATACAATTAATTGTTAATATGAATGCATTGATTTGGGGGGGGGGGGGGGGGGGGGGCTGAAACAAACTTATCAATTCTTGAAAAAAAAAAGTACAACTGGAAAGCTAAAACAGAAAAGATATTTTTGAAAATGGCTCCCACACAAGAAAATATAAGATTGCGCGACAGTAGGCTTACTGCACGTGCGCTCGCCGCAGTAAGCATGGATGGCTAATTTTTAAATTTGAAATCTAACCGTGTTGCTTGGGATAGGCTACATTTCTCTCTGTGAATTATAATTTGTTGAGAATAATTTAATTTATAACTTGCAGGATTCCGCCATTGCTTATAAGATTCAAAAATAATATTTTTGGCTGAAATTTAGGGATTAATATTTTTTCTGTTTTAGGTATGGAAGTCCGTGATTTTGGAGAACCTGCAACATACAAAGTGAACGGTTAATCAGCCAATCAGAGAAGATCATTTGATTCCCAGCCCTACCGTTAATATTTCGTGTGCCATTGAAAACCTTATAAAGAAAAAGGAAAATCCGTCTAGCAAGCCGAGCACTAACTTCATGGAAACGCCTTCAGGTTAGATTTGCATTTACTAAAACAAAAAATAAAAAAAAATAAAATAAAATAAAGGAGAACCTCAAACAAAAAAAAATATAGTCTTTTTTTTTTTTTTTTTTGCCTGTGCATTGAAGACACAAACTCTCAGGTCTTCACTGCCTCGCACAGCCTGCTGGGTAAAAGGTACTCTAGTATTGAAGATGAGTGCGTTTGACCTCCTGAGATTACTGCCCTTGAACATGACCCTGCGCCTGTGCCTCGACTGGCCAGTTTGCAACCGTACGGCGGCGTCGCTCGGCAACCTCTCGGACGCCCTGGACTTGTACGTCCCCGGCGACGGGTCGCCGTGGTTGCGCGCCGCGGTCGCTACGGTGTACTTCGCGGTCTCGGCGGTGGGGCTGGCGGGCAACGCCGCGGTGCTGTGCCTCCTCCGCGCCAGAGGGGGCGCCGCCGCCAAGGGCGCCGTCAACTTCTTCGTGCTGAACCTGGCGGCGACGGACCTGCTGTTCTCGGCGGCCATGGCGCTGTGGGCGGCGGAGGCGGCGCTGGACTACCACTGGCCCTTCGGCGGCCGCGCCTGCAAGGCGGCCTCCTTCCTCACCTCGCTCAACCTCTTCGGCAGCGTCTTCTTCCTGGCCGCCATGAGCGTGACGCGTTACTGCAGCGTGGCCTCCGCCCTGGCGCCGGGCGGGGGGGCGGGGGCGGGCCTGCGGGGTGAGTGCATGGCCCGCCTGGCCGCCGCGCTAATCTGGGCGGGGTCCGTGCTGGCCGCCGCCCCCAGGGCGGCCTTCGCGGAGGTGGTGGAAGTGGGCGGCGACCGGGTGTGCCTCCTCCACTTCCCCAACGGCACCTTCTGGCTGGGCCTGCACCACCTCCTGCGGGTGGTGGTGGGCTTCCTCCTCCCCTACGCTGTCATCCTCCTGTCCTACCTGCTGCTGCTCCGCTTCCTGTGTAACCACGGCGACCCCGGGCGTCGCCGCCGGGCCCGGGTCTCCCGCTCGGTCGCCGTGGTGATCCTGGCCTTCTGCGTCTGCTGGCTGCCCAACAACATCCTGACCTTCTGGGGCCTGCTCATACACCTGGACGCGGTGAAGTGGAGCTCCGCCTTCTACCTGGCGCACACCTACGTCTTCCCGCTCACCTCCTGCCTGGCCCAGGTCAACGGCTGCCTCAATCCCGTCCTGTACTGCCTGATGCACCAGGAGCACCGGCGGGCCCTGAGGGGCCTGCTCTGCGGGGCCAAACTCTCTGCCGGGCGACGGGTCGCCCTGCAGCTCCACAGCCTGGGGGGCCGGAGCGGGGCCAAGCCCTTCCCCGGCCCCCCGCCCTCCACCAGCCTCACCGGGGACCCCAGCCCCAAGAGCTCGGGCCTGCTCAACGGCTAGAGCTGGGAGGGGGATTCACAAACTCAGACATACACATACCAAGCTCACATACACACACACACATACACACACACACACCAAACTCACACATACACACACACACACCAAACTCACATATACACACACACATACCAAGCTCACATACACACACACACATACACACACACACACCAAGCTCACATACACACACACACATACACACACACATACCAAGCTCACATACACACACACACACCAAACTCATATACACACATACACATACCAAGCTCACATACACACACACACATACACACACACACACCAAGCTCACATACACACACACACATACACACACACATACCAAGCTCACATACACACACACACATACACACACACACACCAAGCTCACATACACACACACATACCAAACTCACATATACACACATACACATACCAAACACACACACACACATACCAAGCTCACATACACACACACACATACACACACACACACCAAACTCACATATACACACACACATACCAAACTCTCATATACACACATACACATACCAAACACACACACACACATACCAAACTCTCATATACACACACACACATACACACACACACATACCAAACTCACATATACACACACACATACACACACACACACACACACATACCAAACTCACATATACACACACACACACACATACCAAACTCTCATATACACACACACATACACACACACACACCAAACTCACATATACACACACACATACCAAACTCTCATATACACACATACACATACCAAACTCAGACATACACATACCAAGCTCACATACACACACACACATACACACACACACACCAAACTCACATATACACACACACATACCAAACTCTCATATACACACATACACATACCAAACACACACACACACATACCAAGCTCACATACACACACACACATACACACACACACACCAAACTCACATATACACACACACATACCTGTGGGGCGACATAGCTCAGGAGGTAAGACCGATTGTCTGGCAGTCGGAGGGTTGCCGGTTCAAACCCCGCCCTGGGCGTCTCGAAGTGTCGAAGTGTCCTTGAGCAAGACACCTAACCCCTAACTGCTCTGGCGAATGAGAGGCATCAATTGTAAAGCGCTTTGGATAAAAGCGCTATATAAATGCAGTCCATTTACCATTTACCATTTACATACCAAACTCTCATATACACACATACACATACCAAACACACACACACACATACCAAACTCTCATATACACACACACACACACACACACATACCAAGCTCACATATACACACACACACACAACTCACATACACACACACACATACCAAACTCACATATACCCACACACACACACATGCATACATACACATGCACACACGTTCACACACATACACAACACATACACACATGTACACGCACATACACACACATGCACACACACGTACACACACACACACACTGTATCCATTTCCTAGCCTATATTTCTTCTATAGACATTACATGATTTCCAGATCTTTTATCAGCTGAGTTTTTTTATTTGACTTTTTAAAAAATGTTACTTTTACAATATATAACTGGCTGTTTTTTGAACTATAGTCTGTAAAGTGGCTGTACTACAACAGTATATTTAACTGATTGACTGACTTATTAATTAAAGGCGATTCATTGGTAATATGTGCTCTGAAAACGCGATTAGTTTGTAAATTATGTAATGTATATGTAGGTGACTTGCAAATTAGTGAAATGTAATGAAATAGTATAATAATTTTTCTTTCTGGGGGGTTGAGCCGTGTTTTGTTGGACTGGGAGGTCTGAAGTGTTCTACTGGTCCGATATTCAATTTCCTGCTACGTTTGCAGATGCTGGACGAAGACCCGCCGTAAAAATATCACCGGCGTCAGACAGCCACGGCAACGAGGAAGGGAAATTGGGTGGTTTTATAACCGCCAACCGACGCTTCCATTCCCAGCCGATATGAATTCGTATGAACTTGGCCACGTGCAGGCTAATGTTTTAACGGTCCGTTTTCAAATACCGTCAATTAAGGTGACGTATGCATCTTCTGTTACAGAATTTCATCTTTTGCTCCGTTTAACTCAATTTATACATTCATTCGTTAACTTATGGGTGATTCAGTTATTTTATGCTCTTTGTCGTGTGATTATGCAAAAAAAAAGTGTCGTTTTGATTTTTGAATAAATGCGATTCAACGCACACCGTCTGTTCTGGGTGGAGTGCATTGGTGGGAACAAAAACGGGACCCAAGATCGTCATGGAAGCCGAAGGCCCTATCATACATCTCAATCATGCTTAACTCGTGAGTGTTATCCGTGGCTTTACTGACCTATAGCCTACCTTGCTTACATCTGAAACATAACCTTAAACAAGTAATCTGTACTTAAAGAGCAACATTGTCAGTCTTCCTCATGCACCTGTGGGGAACCAGTTGTTCCAGATAGCCTACATAAACAACAATACTCTACAATTAAAATGGCCCTTAAACGACTGCATAGTGTTCAAGCCGGCAGCCGACTCTGCAAAGATATATGGGCGCATACTATGTTTGGCTGTGATTGAGGGTCACCATCGTTTTGCAACGTTTGCCAAGTTTTGGTTGACCCGCCCTTGCCTGCTGATTATATTTTCCTGTGCCTGTTAGTCTTGATTAGAAAATCTGCAGCTCAAGTGGGTTAAACTGTTGCCTCTCGATCCATGTAAATAAAATTTAAAACAGGTTTACAAACTTCCGTGACTGCCTGATATCCCACGCCAGGGACTGAACGGCAGAAATGTCAGCGCTCATAGCCCGTGATCGGTGGTGGCTCGCGCTCATTAGGAGTCCGAGTGATGATACCAAACGCTTAATTCGTTTATTTACCAATTTCCTGCATGCGCTGGAGTCGGGTCCAGGGAAGTAATATTAACGCGCAATCAGTGGTCCCATTGGCGCACGCGCTAAGCATACAAATCTAAAAAAAGAAAAAACTACACCGTTGACTTTGGAGTCGTTTCCACCCTGGCATCAAAAATCACCGAACATCTCCAGATAAAGAATGCCACTATCGGTGCTGTTTAAAGATAATCAGGTAACTGGCCTTTTTGCGTTGTCTGTGACCAGTCAGTCTACACGTAGCCTAATGAACTTTTAAGCTTTTAACTCCCGTCACAAACAAGCGAACACCGCACACGCTGTAAACACGCGCAGCATTACTTTTATCTAACCTTTAAAAAAAAACAAAAAAACAGGGAAAACACGTTGGCATACATTACATTCATTTAGCAGACGCTTTTATCCAAAGCGACGTACAAAAAGTGCATTTTCATGATCGTAGACAACTGCTGAACACGGGTTCAGTAAGGTACAATTACTTATTTTGTAAAGCTATTTCTAGCCGAGAACAAAGAACAATATCCTGGTCTAACATCTGCAAAGCCAAACTAGGCAGAAGAATAAGCTAGAGTAGACCACGCAGTGTTATTATACAGTGTAAATCTGGAAGTGTATCTCCTTATAACTGGTGCCTCTACCCTTCCTGTGAGTTTTACTAAATAACAGTAAAGAGTTAGAGGTTTGTGTGTGTGTGTGCGAACAAAATTGTGTCATGGACTGTTTGTAAACTAAAAAAGCACTAATTACAGGAGACGGTAGGGTGGTGGGGTTGATTGACAGACCCTGGACAAGAAGTTGGAAGTGATACTTATTGCTCGCTTTTCTGACAGGTGACCCTGCGCCCCCCTCTTCTCCTCCGTAGAGCCGTTCCATCCCTCGTCCTTCAGAATGGTTCCCGTCACGTTGGCGCCGGACTGATCCAATAACCGAAAATCTGTCTGCGCCAACGGCAACCGTGCAAAGAGAGCCGGATTCCTCTGATTGTATTAGGGCCCGATAATAATTGAATTGGGGAAAACAGCGGCCCTGACCCTCCCACTCGAGCCGAAAGGCCCGATTAGTAATGAGCTGACAAGCGTCGGCTTGGGCAGGAAGTGGCGCGGTAGTTTGGCCCGGCGTGTTTCCATGGCTACCCAGCAAAACAACAGCCCCCTCCTTCGTCAAGAGGGACACGACGAGCGCCTTTAATCAGATTTAAAACATAATCACAATTTTTCACGGGGGCGAAAAAAAAATAGAATAAAACGAATGTCCAATGCAACCACAAATGACATGTCGGTATCTCTCTTGAATGTGTTCCGGGCGCGGCGCCGATGATGTAACAATGTTAACCGCGTTGTGCGGTGATGCCATAACTACGGCGGTCGTGTTCAGGGCGACTCTGACGGCGTCGGAAGATGCAAGGCCAGAGAGCCGCACGTCCGCCTTGCACCGCCGCGGACCGCTAACGGGTACAGCCGAGGTCGGAGCGTGCCGAAAAAGCACCCCCCACCACCCCTGCAGCTGCCTGTGTTAGAATCAGGCGGCTGAAACCGGACTTTTTGAAGCTCACTTCCTGGTTGTTGTTCCACCCCTTTCGGGTTTCAGCATGACAACGCCCCCGTTTTGGGGTCCATATAGAAATGGTTTTGTCGAGGTCGGTGTTGAAGAACTTGACTGGCCTCAACCCCATCCAATACCTTTGGGGTCAGTTATAAAGCTGACTGTGAGCCAGGCCTAATCACCCAATCAGTTCCCAACCTGATTAATGCTCTTCTGGCTGAATGGAAGCAAATCCCTGTAGCAATGCTCCAGCATTGAGTATAAAGCCTTCCCTGAAGAGTTGCTATTGGAAGTTGGAAGTTGTTATAGCAGCAAAGGGAGGACCATATTAATGCCCATAATTTTGAATGAGACGCTGGGTGTCAGGTGTCCACATACTTTTGGCCGTGTAGTGTAGCTGCAGGTGAATGTCAGGACTGGATCCAGGGCCATGTCCAAATCAGCACACTTGCCTTCTATTGAGTATACAAGTTTAGCACACTGAATAAGAGAGTCGTTAAGTGGGCTAAACATTCTCTTACTGTAGTGTACTTAAAATCCCAGGATGATATGCTTATTTTTGGGGTTTTGTCGATGAGCATATTCAGGAGCATGCTTTTCCAGACGTAAACAAATCTTTTTGGTGCCATAAATATGGCACTCTGTTTCACTTTAAAAAATTAGGTGCAGCATCGCTGATGTTTCCTTCAAGTTTCAGTCATACAATGGTTCACGAGTGCGACAGAAGAGATTTGGTATTTGGTCGCCTTTATATTCTCTGTGATATAGGCTGTGCACTTGAAACCACAACTAATACAGTATCTAGTATGTAGTTTGTGGTATACGGTTGTTTCAAACACAGCCGCAAAGACCTGGGAATCGCACACTTTAGTGTTTCCTTTGTGACATCACAATCTTGAAGTGGAAGCTCTGCGTGCCCTTTATTTTCTCCGTGACATAAAAGGAATGGCATACTTGTGACATCACTCTCTGGGAATGGTAGTTCAAAATATCAGGACCAAAAGCCATTTGGGGTTTGTTGGGGGGCTCATAACAGCAAATGCATTCAGCATAGATTGTCATTATCACCTGAGTCCCTCCATCTCACCTAACATTATTCATATTTTGCATGCAAAAATGAACCATTACATTACATTACATTACATTACATTGAAATAGTCAAATAGTTTCTTGCAGATGCCATTTCCCTTTCAAGGCATAAGATGGCGCCAACGTTACATAGTAAAAAAGATGGTAAAAAGAATGAATACACATTGAAATCTTCAAAACACACACACACACACACAGTCACACACATATGCCCTATATGTGCTAAACATACCCTGCATATGTCATTAATTCTAAACATGTTTGAATGATGTATTTCTTACAGCTCTTTCAGTCTGGGAACCGCTGCTGTTCTAATGCCTGCCCACGCTCACCCGGGCCTTTCAGAATAACCTATTGCCGTCAAGTAGGCCTGTTCTCCCACGGCCCCTGCCAGGTCTGCACTGTTTTCCTTTAAAAAAAAAAAAAAAAAAAAAAAAATCTGTCGTCTGACCCCCCCTCCCCCCCCCCCCGACCAGGTAAACACCCGTCCGGAGCATATTCCCGGGGCCGCCGCGCGATACTGCACGAATTTTTCCGGTAATTACGTGTCTTGGCGTTTCCAAAGAGCTTCCGTTCGGCGTTGAAGGCTTTACCACCTCCCGGGGGGAGGGCGTTTCTTTTATTTTTACGAATGTTCCACATACACGGGTAAAGATGCATGGTTTAGGTTTAAATTAAGTTATTAAAGACAGATCCCAGATCGTCAAATATAGTTTAAATAATTTGAACATCGCCAGAACATCTCGGAGTTTGCCTCAGTTTGTCTTTGAGATTTGGCCAAATTGTATCGTACTGTATTTTCGTTCATTTGTGCACGTTGATATGCAGTAATAATTATTGGTATGCAAAAAATAGTTTGTTCATTGTTTGTTTACTTAAATCGATTCTGAACTTTTACAAACGCTTCTTTAAGGCAAGATTCCTTCAAAACTTTCCCTTTCCACATTGATATGACTTTCTAACAGGTCTGACAGGGTATTTCAAATACACGTATTTGAGATGTGTTCCTTAATGTATTTGATGTGCAACAAGGTTCTTTTTTTAGGTATAGTTTATATCTGTGCTGCCGGCAAAGTGAAATATCCCTCCGCTCTTCTGAAAGTATTAGATGCATTTATTTGTAAGGTAACAAGATTGACAATCACTGCTTCCTAAATTTCATGCTAAAAGCACTGTCATTTGCTTGCACAGTAGTGCTAAACTGTTCTGATATTACAGAAACATTATTGTATGTGTATAATAGAGGCCAAATCAGATGAACTGGGATGTGTGCGCGTGTGTGTGGGTGTACGTGTGTGTGTGCGTGTGCATGTGTGTGTGTGTATGAAAATAGTGGGACTGACCTTGTGAACAAAGTAATAAATATAGTAATGATACCAATCCATTTGTTGTGTTATATTGATTTGTCAATCCATCTTAAGGGTTTTTGGTTTCTGAGAAAGTCCTCTGTGCTCCTTCTGTTACCTAGCAACAGTTGCCATGGCCAGGGTTCCATTGTTGCCAGTGTTTGTTAGCAAAGACCCTCCTTTCGTTTCTGTCCATTTAGCTTGAAAAAAATACAGAACTCCAAAAAAATGTGTCAAAGAAACAGAGAATTATGACGTTGATTATATGAAGCAGAATGAGGAAATGGCAATATTTTAAAATTGTATCTCGAGTTTCTTATTTGAGCACGATTCTCCCCCTTCAGGCTCAAACAAATCATAAGAAAAAGTAGGTTTTATTTTTCATCTGCTGTTCGTTCTGAGTGGTGTTTGCTCTCAGTTTGTGTGTGTGTGTGTGTGTGTGAATGTGTGAGTGTGTGTGTGTGAGTGTGTGTGCGTGTGCATGTGCGTGTGCGAGTGTGTGTGTGTGTGTGTGTGTGTGTGTGTGAGTGTGTGTGTGTGTGTGTGTGTGTGTGTGTGTGTGAATATCTTATACGTGAGAGGTAGAACATACGTGTGTCTCTCAGTGTATACTTGTGTGCGTGTGTTTCTGTCCGTCTGTGTATGTGTGTGCATATATGAATGAATTAGTGCATACAGGCATGTGTCTGTTAGTGTGTGTGTGTGTGTGTGTGAGAGAGAGAGATGTGGAGGTGGTGTCAGGGCGATTGAGGGTGGGACTTGCATGCTGATTGATGGGAGGTATTTGACATTTTCTTAAATGCAGCTATGTATATGTGTGCATGCGCGTGAATGCGTATGTGCGAATGTGTGTGTTTGTCTGTTTACGTGCATGCATGGACATGTGTGTGTGTGAGTGTGTGTTCGTGTGTGTGTGCGTGTGTGTGTGTATGTGTGCGTGTGTGTGTGTGTGTGCGTATGTCCGTGCGCGTGTGTGTGTCTTCATGTGTGGCAGTGCAGGGCTTGTGTGTGTGTGTGTGCGTGTGTGTGTGTCTTCATGTGTGGCAGTGCAGGGCTTGTGTGTGTGTGTGTGAGTATGTGTGTGCGTGTGTGCATGCGCGTGTGTGTGTCTTCATGTGTGGCAGTGCAGGGCTTGTGCGTGTGCGTGTGCGTGTGTGTGTGTGCGTGTGTGTGTGTGTGCGTGTGTGTGTGTGTGTGTTCATGCGCGCCTGTGCAGGGTTTGTGCGTGTGTGTGTGTGTGTGTGTGTGTGTTCATGCGCGCCTGTGCGGGATTTGTGTGTGTGTGTGTGTTCATGCGCGCCTGTGCGGGATTTGTGCGTGTGTGTGCGTGTGTGTGTGTGTGTGTGTTCATGCGCGCCTGTGGTTTGTGCATGCGTATTCATAAGGGGGAGGGTGTTTGCCTGTAGAAAGCACACTCTATGACTGCCGGGCTTCTCAGTCCGTCACTGCCACTCTGCGGAGCCTCAGCCTACAGCCAGCAACGCGGAGGCCTCGCTGAAGCCGGGGGCTTTCCTGCTGCACCGGGCTGGGCCGAAGGCTCCCTCGCTGGGACGCGACGTGCGGAAACTGCCCGAGAGCCCCGCAATCGTCTCTGGCCTCTACCTCGCCCTCCACCCCCCGAAAGCTTCCCACCGTTCCCATCAATGGCGGACCCCCCACTCCAAATCCCCCCCCACCATTATATCCTTTTCTTATGTTCAAGTGCAATTGAGTGTACGAGCGTTTCCCTGCGTATTATTGTTCTGTTCTCTCTTTACC
Organism: Anguilla anguilla; assembly: GCF_013347855.1. Lineage (NCBI taxonomy): Eukaryota > Metazoa > Chordata > Actinopteri > Anguilliformes > Anguillidae > Anguilla > Anguilla anguilla. The sequence goes on from NC_049208.1 coordinate 53,041,367, forward strand.
CAGCTCAAATCCCGCTCTTTCTTTCAACGCGGAAAACGAGCAACGTCCCGCTGTTGAGCCCCGGACCAGTCGCTGCGGACGAAAGGTGCGGTGAGTGCTTGAACTTTTTGTCTCGGGGTAAGGGGTATCCCGGGGGGGCTGGGGTGGGGTGGGGTGTGGGGGTTAAGGACGGAGAGAGTGAGGTTCATTATCCGGCTGAGACTTGAGGAACTTGCATTTGGAATGCTGGCTGTTTTTTCGTTTTTTTTTTTAATGACGATGCGGATTAGGCAGGAGTGCGGTACGGAGCAGTGCGGGGTTTTTTTTGGGCGGACGTCGACCGCGATGGATCATATAAACCGAGCTCCCGGTGGGGCGGGGGGAGGGGGGAAGATAAAAACACAAGGTCATAGCTGCGGATCGACCCGGTCATCTGGCACCATTTCGCGGCACCCGTCCTGCACCCCTGATCTTGCCGTCCGTTTTTTTTTTTTGGTTTATTTTTTTAGTTCCTTGCTAATTCCAGCGTGAGCCGCAAGACCGTATGCGTCCGTTCCCTTGGTTTTAATTGGCTGAACAGACGTCCTCTTTTTCCCCAGACATTTTTTTCTTTTTGCGACCAAAAATGTCCGTCCAGGTGGGATTTCTATTTTACTGAAAATGTCTGGAAAAGTTTTGCTCATCTCATAGATCATATATAAACAAATAGCCTAGTGGGATTATGTTCGTTATTATCACCCACCCCTGTCCTCTGTTTTTGACATCCGATATATGGTCACCCTCAACTTTTTTTCATTTTTAAACCAGTTGTTGTTGTTCTTGTTGTTTTTGTCCAAATGGCCACCCTTCAGGCACCACCCATTTTACCTTTTTGCCCTCCTGATCCTCCCCCCCAAAAAAGTGAATTCTGTTGACTGGGTAGTCATAATGTAATTATAAAGCAGTTATAACAATAGTTAGCTATGCAGGGGTTATAACCACAGCTATACCATGGTTATACAGTAATTATACAGCAGATATAGTAGTTTATTATATTCTGTACAGATAATAGGAAAACAAATTTAATGCGGAGCATAGTTAATGTGTGGAATAGCCTGCCATGTCATGTAGTAGAGACAGAACCTCAGGGGATTTTCAAGACTAGGCTTGAAACGGTGTGTTAGATACTATCAAGTCAGTAGGTAATCAGAGCACTAATTTAGTCAGGAAAATGGCAAGCATTGTTGGACTGAATGGCCTGTTCTCATCATTATGTTATGTTATGTTATGTTATGTTATGTTATGTTATATTAATTATATTACCTGATATTGCCCTTTTGAAATAGCAGTATATGATAAAGTGAAAAGAATATATAGAATACATTGCATCTGAATACTTGTCACAAATGTGTGAAAATGTGAAACATTCATATATTATTAAAATAATTAACATTCTCTATATAAATACAAAACATTAATATATGGTACAGCCACATGCTAATCAGCAGGATTAATAATAAGAAGATCTCTTGCCGCAGGAAAGTGGAACAGGTAGAAATGTTAACTTGCTCATGAATTAAAGAAAACAGTATAACCAAAAAATACTACCCAGAATATAACATATCGTTTTCAATAAGTGGTGATGTTCCTGTCACTTGTTTTATTTTAATGATTCTGATTCTGTTTTTTGATTCTGTGTTCTTGTCTTGCTCTTTGAAAATGTGTTTGACTGAAAATCGGGGCAGAAGTAAAAACTAAGCCAAAGATGGAGGACTGGGATTACTGAGGACCACAAACCTAAACACTTCCAGGGTAAAATCTGGAAAAAGTATATATCTAACCTTCAAGCTGAAATCAGTTGTGCGGTACATGCTTCACAATGTAAGACACTACACTGGAGCTTTTGGACGATACTACACCGATTGGAACCAAGTTTTCGTGAATGTTTAGTTATTTTAAGTGGTCCTTAGCCCTCGTTAGAACGTTTTTTTTTTTTTGCAATGTTTTTTTCTTCTTCAACATGCTAAGTCGTTGTTCTGGAACTCCGTTGCTTTCAAAATGGCAGTAGTGATTGTGCGCAGTAGTGTTAGCATTAGAATGTTCAGTTAAGGGCGTTCTGATCACATTATTGTGATGTCACGCCTCATGGAGTTAAGAGTTAAATAATCTTCCTCTTCCGACTGGATTATGGACCCCCCCCCCCCCCACATTCATCCACATTCATCGTGCCTTCAATGAAGACCAAATCACCAATCATGTTGTTATACAACCCCAAACTCGCACTGATCCTGCACCATGCTTGACTGATGGTTGTAGACATTTGTAGGTTGTAGGTTCCGAGAGTCTTTCTTCGCTTCAGCGTTGTACATACTGCCTTCTCTTCCTTCCAGAAATCTCACATTTACATTCATTGGTCCATAACCTTACTTCATATTTCAGGTGTCCTGTTTCTGTGTACTAGTGCAAAACGTCTTCTTTTTTATTTTATTTTCGCAGCGGTGGCTTTTTGACAGCTACACCTCCTTTCAGACCCACAGCGCAGAGTTGTGTTCTCACAGTGGAATGATTGACAGAAACGGCGGTTTATTTCTTCAGATCTGAAGCAAGAGTGGAGAGTGGAGCTTTGCGATGGCCATAGTTTCAGGTGTCTGCCAGTGCCTGCATGGCTGCTACGACTGTATATGTATGTGTGTGTGTGTGTGTGTGTATGATATATCTATGTATGTATGTATGTATGTATGTGTGTATGATATATGTATGTATGTATGTGTGTGTGTATGATATATGTATGTATGTATGTGTGTATGTGTTTATGTATGTATGTGTGTGTATGATACATGTATGTATGTATGTATGTATGTATGTGTGTGTGTATGTATGTATGTATGTATGTGTGTATGATATATGTATGTATGTATGTGTGTGTGTATGTATGTATGTATGTGTGTATGTATATGTGTATGATATATGTATGCATGTATGTGTGTGTGTATGTATGTATGTATGTATGTGTGTATGTATGTGTGTGTGTGTGTGAATATAAGTATGTATGTATGTATTTATGTATCAATAGGCTATATCAATATTCACTGCTGCAGCACTTAATTCAGCTCCAGAAAAGCCTTATGTTATGCCTCCACAATGGTTGTATGTGCGTATATTACCCTGTTGTTCTTATCTCATTTTCAGTCTGAACTTTTTCTTACGCAACCTGAGACTGCTGCACTGAATGACAGATGTAACGTCTGTGACTATAACAACTGAGTTTTATGTTGACGATAGCGAACAAAGGCTAAAAAATGTTGTGTTCATATATACAGCCTCCGGGGGGGGGGAAATTATATCTTTGTACAAGCTACTTGTTATCTGAAGTGTATTTTCTTGCTTTAGACCAAAAAACCCCAGTGATTGCATAACACCAGCTGGTCATCAGAAACATCTATCTCAAAACACCTTTCTCGCACTTGAAACTATTTTCGCCAAAGGTATATTCTAAAACTGAAAATATATATACAACATAATATATAATATAAAACGTATATATATATATATATATATATATATATATATATATATATATATGGGAAAACGGTTCCTTTCAGCTGGTGATATCGGTGCAGGGTCACTCAGAGCTATTCTAACGTTCAGCGGCCTTCCAAAGG